>NW_009276933.1:148078-154170 GCF_000150675.1 Verticillium dahliae VdLs.17
TTCGGTACCAGCTAGTCAGTACCGCCAGTCAGTGCGTGAGACGAGATTGACTTTGGCCTTCGATGACTGGAACCTCGATTGTCGATTGCTCATGTGAAAAAGGCCACGAAATCACTTCCCACGAGAGCTGGGGGAATCTCGGCATTAGAGCCGAGTCAGTCGGGAGAAAATCGCCGCTTACGGAGCTGGGAGCTGGGAGCTGGGACCCGGCGGGGTCCGACTCGAAAGCACTGGGAACGCTGGACGAAGCTCTGGCCTGGCCGCTGTTGGAGCTCTGAAGACGATGATGCATGTCGCACCAGCCACATATCCATATCACAACCGTGGCTGATGCTGATTGTCCCAGCCCCCCACTTCCAGAGAGCGGGAGCTTGCATTGCAGGCGCATCGTCACCGCAACCACAGGCCTGCTGCTTTCCACAACTGGCGCCATTCCCAGCGAACAATCTTTGCTCTCCATTCTAGTTGGCCGAATCGCGATACTTCAATTGTGCGGTACAGATTTCGGGAGCACCCATACAAGCCGAGCTGCCGTTGAGCTGCCCGCCGGAGCTGCTCCACCTTCCGAAGTAGCTGGCTGCCTGCTTGCGCCTGTAGCCTATTCGACGACCTCAACAACCTCCCATCCTACCACCAACGGACGGAGCGCGCATCCCCATTTATACAGCCGACATCATGGCCTTCCTAATACTAGTCATTGGTGATCTTCACATCCCAGATCGAGCCCTCGATATTCCCGCCAAGGTCCGTTGGCACCGAACTCCCCCCCCCCCCCCTTTCCAATCCCGCAGCAGACTGACCCGTGAGCCGCCTGCTCCCCTCGTGCAGTTCAAGAAGCTCCTCGCCCCCGGCAAGATCGGCCAGACCCTCTGTCTCGGCAACCTCACAGACCGCCACACCTACGAGTACCTCCGCAGCATCGCGCCAGACCTCAAGATCGTAAAAGGCCGCACCGACGTCGAGGCCGCCGGCCTGCCCCTGACCCAGGTCGTCACCCACGGCTCCCTGCGCATCGGCTTCCTCGAGGGCTTCACCCTCGTCTCGTCCGAGCCCGACCTGCTCCTCGCCGAGGCCAACAAGCTCGATGTCGACGTCCTCTGCTGGGGCGGCACCCACCGCTTCGACGCCTTTGAGTACATGGACAAGTTCTTCGTCAACCCCGGCAGCGCCACCGGCGCGTTCGCCACGGGCTGGGGAAAGGAGGGCGAGGAACCCGTGCCCAGCTTCTGCCTCATGGATGTACGTGCGCCGTCCATCTCTCTCCCCCCTCCCTTTGCTGAAGAAGCAACGCGAGGAACTAGACATAGCTGACATGCCACAGGTGCAAGGAATCTCGCTTACCCTGTACGTCTACCAACTGCGAAAAGACGACAACGGCAATGAGAGCGTTGCCGTGGAGAAGGTCACCTACACGAAGCCGGTCGAGCCAACAGGTGGCTCATGATAAGGCGTCATGACGGCGGTAGCATGCAGCGGTAGGGTGTGGAAGGAAGTCACTTCGGCCCAGGGTCAGTCAGGCTTATTAGCCCGGACAGTTATGTGACTTCGTTGCGATGAAGCGTTTTGAACAACAACAAGTCTAAAGAATTACAAGCTGAGAGTGTTCGTCAAGACTCCTGGTATCATCACCCCCTGTTTTCCGGGATCGACCAACGACCAAAACTCCGTACGGTCACAAGGAAAGAAAGAATAAAAAAAAGACCAAAAAAAGCTACCTGCGCGGCTCGGAAGGCGCAGACCTGTGGTATCCTAAACAAGTGAACACCTCAACGTCCTGGTGTCCAAAACACAAATGAACAAACATGAAGCCAAGGCCGCCATGTAGCTGACGCCAACACTCAAAAAAACCAATTGCTCCTTAGGATGTGTCATTAGGCGTGGACGTCACGCAAACAAATCATAACATCATGCTTCTCCTCCTCATCGACGCCCGAGACGGTGCGTCTTGCGAGTCGGCGCTACCTGATGTGTCAGGGCTGTCATCGCTCATCTTGTTCATCTCCGGTCGGGCATGAGCCATCGAGGCTCTCTTTCTTGTTGCCGTATTTGTCTTGTCCTTCAAGACCGTCTCAGTTGGCTCGTATGCAAAGTCTTCCCGCACAACTGATGAGAGTCGCCTGTTAGATCTGGACAGCCGTCTGGTTCCGGGCTTGTCCGAGTCGTCTTGCGCAGTGTTCACCTCACCGCTTGGCGTGGACGTAGTGAACTCATAAGGATCAACTGACGAGTCGGTCGTGGGTGAAGCCAACGGACTATTCTTGTTGGATCTGGACTCGACCTCCTTCTTGGAAACCTGCTTCTTCGGTGTTTCGGCACCCTCACTGCTGCGCGTGGCAATGTCAGCTGCCACGGGAGCCTTCTTGGCCAAAGGGCTTGCTGCGCCGGGTTTCTCCAAGGCCTCGGACGTGGTGGGAATGGCAGCTGCCAAATGCTTCCATGACTCGTCGGACACTGGCTCCCGCTTCACAATGGCCTGGTCCGCCGAAGCTGGCTCATCGGCTCTGGAGGTTGACATTCGGGACCGTGCACGACCTTCGCCAGTGATAGCGTCACAAAGTTCCTTGGTCGGCCGCCGCATCTTGTCTCGGAGGTTAGGTTCGGCGTAGCTAACAGCCGCTCTTGCGCGTCTGCCTGGTCGTGCCGTCTCACCCTTGGATGAGATATCCGCTGGTGGTGGGGTGTCGCGAGCCATCGAAATGGGTGGTGTGGGCTCAGGCGACCTCGGCGACATGAGAGCAGGTTCGATCATGGCGGACTTGGTAGTTGGCATGACGTTGACAGTCGGCTTTGATGGCACCAGCGGTGCCAGTGGGACGACGATGCCAGGCGTCTCCGAGTCTTTGGCTTTGGGCTTTGCCTTTCCCTTGCGAACCCCGTCTAGACCCCTGTCTGGTTTTGTGAGGTCATCTTTCGAAGCGGGCTTTGAAGACTTTTTGGGTGACATGATGTCCTCATTGGTGCTCTTATTCGATAGAGGCTTTCGAGCAGTTGTGATGGGAGCGGTCAAGCTATCTTTCGCTTCGCGTCGAATGCTCGCCAGCTCCTTCAATGTCTTGGTGTTCTTTCCTTCGGTGCGGATGGTACTACGAGGCCTTGGCGCTGTGGACACGGCGGCGGAAGAGGCTGTCGTGTTCAGCACGTCATTCGATCCAAACTTCCGCTTGGAGCTTGTTTTCGCAACTTCCGGTGCATTCTGCTTCTTGACGGGTGTGGGACTGGAAATGTCCGTTTCGACCTGACTAGCATCGTCTGGTTCTTTCGTGGCCGCTTCAGATTTGACAGGCGTGGTCATTTTAGTCGGCGCAGGCGAAATCGGTGAAGCTGGCGCCTCAAATTTGACGTCGACGCTCAGTTGTTTGTTCGTAGGTTGAGCTCTGCTGGGTGATGTCTTGACGGGGTCGGTGTCGATATCAACAAATCGCGACATGGGAGGGGGGCCCAATTCCGGAGAGTCTGTGGTATCGGCAGCACTGCACAAAGCCATGATCTCGCTCTGGCTGTTCTCGGGTTAGCGCAGCAAGACGAATGGGTCTCCGTGAAAGACGTACTCCATGGTGCGACGGGAGGTCCAGTCTCTCTTCTCAGCAATCGGGGTCAACCTGCCCTCAGCCTTGGCACGGGCTTCGGCTTCTTCCTGGGTCTCAAATGGGCGAATACGACGGGCTGCAGGGCTACGTCGGTTGAGAGAGATGCGAGCTGCTGTCGACTCTCTGCGTTGTCTGGCGTTTGCGTGTCGCTTCCTGGGCGGTGCGGTCCCCAGCTCCCCAAGCATCTCGACGCACTGGAGTAGGCGAGCTTCCAGCTGAGTGCGCATGTCGATCGCATGATCAGCTATCCTGTGGGCTTCGCTGTCTGGTTCGGGCTGTTGTTCCAGAGCAATAATGCGACCCTCGAGGGTAAGCTTGTCGGACATGAGCTGGGCATTCTGTGCCTCGAGCGTTCGGATGCGAAGTAGATGGGTGGAATTGGCCCTCGCAAGGTCTCTGTTCTGGCGGAGAAGTTTTCTTCGAACTGCGTCGCAGCTCGAGTCAGCAAGAGGAAAGGCACAAACAAACGAATGCAGACTGGGACACGACATACTGATATCAAGATTGTCGGTAGACACTGGGGGTTCATTGAGTCGCGCCATTTTGCATGGTGTTGCGGGTGTGTTCTGAAGCAACGGGAGCCGCGTAGACTCGGACGCGAGACGAAGAGACAGCAAGTTGCCAGACGAGTTTGTTCAGGGTCGTGAGGTGTTGAAATCTTGCAGGAGGCTGGGGGGAGAAGCGGTGTGGTGAGGATGCTGGTGTGGAATGGGGACCAAATCTCAGCGTCCCCCATGTCATTTATTTACTGTCGTCCACATGCGGCCTAGCGTCGTGGAGGGCCAGGGTGCACTGGGTTGCTGGGGCTGCAGGTCTGCAGGTCTGCCCCGCTGTCAATCAATAGCGACCCCACCTTGCCAGCCTGGCACTCACCCCACTCACTCAAGTCACTCTTGTCACTGCACAGCGCGACAGCAAGACTCGACAGCACAGGGCTCTGAAGCCTCTGTCAGTACTGCTTCACCACCCCACCATTGTCATTAGGCTGTATTTGTCGTCCACATCAAGTGTCACAACCCAAGACTCGAATGCCTATGAGCAGCCACACACCACGACATGTAAACCGGAACCTCCCAAGCTCGTCCCAATATCCACCATGTCGTATCATACCAGGTCGCTGTCAACCCGGCTGACAGGGCCCGGCGCAGGCGTTCGCGATGGATCTTCCTCGATGGGCGGCCCCTCACCTGCCCTCGTCGCACGCATCGAAGAGAAGAAGGCAGAACTGGACAATCTCAAGCAGCTGCGCGACCTGAGTGCAGCTGTTGCATCCCAGATGGAGGCTTTGGAGCAGCAGCTTTCGACGCTGTCAGATGGGACAGAAGCCATCGCGACTGTCATTGGCAACTGGCATAACGTTCTCCGTGCCATTAACATGGCCTCCAGTATGTCACCGCTTGTCTCTGCGGAGGCTGGTGCGAAGCAAACGCTAACTAGACGTCTAGCCAAAATCCCGATGCCAAAGGACGATGCGACCGACGACACAAGCGAGTCGGCACCTTCTCTGCCGCAGACCTTGGTCCGTATTCCAACAGAACACGCTCCCTCACTGCAGGCACAGGCCGAACAAGCAGAGCAGGATCAAGCCGCAGGAACGTCCCCTTGAACGCACGACTACCACGAACATACACACCGCATTACCAAGGTATTTGGGTCCCTGCGCCGTACTGGCTGGGTCCCAGTGGTTCGGCTCAACGTCTTGCCTCAACGGTGAGATGCTTACCAGTCGAAAAGGCACGACTCTTTGCAACTTGACGAAATAATCTTCGCATGAGCTCCGAGCTTTCTTTACACCCGTCCGAAGTCGCCAGGCGGCGGTCTGGATCGATGTCCGACTTATGCATTGCCGCTTCTTCGCCCTTGGCTTCTCCAGACGAGCAGCCTATCAGCAGTCCGGCTCGCGACGCGGGTCGCGTCTTCCCCTCCATCTGGGAAAGGCGACTTGCTACAACTCCTCCCAACCACCACAGGTTGGCAGACGCTTGACCATTTTGATGGGATGCACCCACCCGCGTCCTCGCTGAACCCGGCGAAGCAGGAAATAACAGGCGGATGCACCAACAGGCAGGCATGAGACAAAAGAAGTGATGGTCAGAGCCCCTCAATCGCCTTTCGTCCTCCCGGTGTACAGTATCTCGCTCGTCCTGCCATCACCACCATTGGCAGCGCCCCATTATTGCGTACGACACTTTACCAGAGGCCATCAGCTTGCAGAATACCCCTAGCTCTAGTCCCTTTCAATCAAAGTCATTCAAATCCATTTCCCTTTTCCACGCAAGATCATCTACCCCTGGTCGTTTAAGTCGCCGGCCTTTATCCGCGAGATTACAACATGGCCTCGGCTTCCCCAACACCACTCACGAACCCTGTCGAGACCCTGGCCTCTGAACTTAAGCAGCTCCGCATCAAGAGTCCAGAGAGGCCTGTCTCGCGCCGTCGCCATGGCCGCTCGTTCTTCAGAGACTGACTCTTCTTGGGAACCCCTCGAGGCCATCAAGGAGAGAA
>NW_009276933.1:154270-157564 GCF_000150675.1 Verticillium dahliae VdLs.17
CACTCGGCACAGCTCCACCATCAACGGTTCAGCGGACACGCCCGGTGGCTAACGACCCCAGTCTTCCGCGCTGTCGGCCCTGACGGCATCAACGCAGCTGGCCCGAAGCAAGACCTCCTCCACGACTACCAGTTCCTCGCCAGCATCGCAAGGCACTGCAACGGTCGATTCGACTACGTCTTGTCCGTTCCCGAATCCGCACTCGGCGACGGCCGCGCCACCTCCAGTTCTCCCCACGCCAGGACCATCCGCTATGGCTGCAACCTGCTGATGGAGAGGAAGGAAACAAGCGCAAGAACTCTTTGCGAGGGCCATACGAATACCGTCTACACTGTGTTGAGCACGGAGCTCGTTGGACAGGAGGACCTGCACCGCCAGCTGCGGCACTCATATGAAGGCGGGAAGATGAACTTCACGGAGCCTATCGTCCGGGTCACATCGCCCCCAGCGGCAGACAACCTGGCTGGAGAGGTGGTTGACATATTCATTCCCAAGCGATCCGAGCCCGCAAGTGAAACGTTGGCCGAGAAGCTGGCGGGCATCGTATTGCCCGACGACTGCTGTGCGAACTGCAATCAGGTGCGAAAGTGTTCGGGATCGACCGAGGGGACATGCAGCACGGTGCTGACGCCAACACGCTCGGCGTCGCTTGCCTCTTCATATGGACGCATAGAAGATTCTGTCGAGGCCCTGGACAAGCTCGAGGATGAGCTCGAGGCGCTAGACGCCGCCACGCGCGTCGATCACTTTGTGTCTCCTAAGAAGAACAAGCGGAGGTCCCTGATGACAATGGGCGAGGCACCGCGCATCGACCGAGTTGAGCTCAAGAGGTCATCATCAGTCACGCACGGGTCCGCTGGCAGGTCAGCCACGGTACGCGTCAAGCCGACCGAATTGCGACCGACGCTTCCAACGCTCCGAAAGTCGGCGTCATTGACAGGCCTGGCCAGGGATGAGTCGAAGGACGTTGCGGCAGTATGCGAAGGGGGCGTGTCGGCCCCAGCAACATGTCGCAAGCCGGTCGCTGCCAGGCCTCCCAGTCTCAACCCTCCCAAGGCGGCTGTCAAGTCTGCCAAGGCGCCGACCAAGGCAAGCTTTGAACTCCCAGGCGAGGCCGTGGCCCGAAGAATCAAGGAGCAGAGGGAGGCTCGCCAAGCAGCGGCGGCAGCGGCAGCAGCAGCAGCAGCGCAAGCGAGCCCTGACAAGACGACAGCGACCACAACACCAATGCCTCAGCGATCAAGATCTACCAAGGCACCGACCCGGCCGAACTTTGAGCTACCCGGCGAGGCCATCTCGAGACGGAAGCGAGAGCAGAGAGAAAAGGAACTGCGAGAGCAGGAAGAGGCAGAGAAGAAGCGGCGAGAGTTTCGTGCGCAGCCGGTGCGCGTCAATCCAGCAGCAAGCACATTCCCCCGCGAAACAGCTGCGAGTCGCGCTCGCCGTGTCAAGGCTGGCTCGGGAGCGGAAGAGAAGGCGCCGCTCGCTCGCTCGACGCCAGTGACGACAGCGGCCACGGCCTCGAAGCGCATGTCGATGGTGTCGGCAGGCACAGGTCGGCCTGCACTCGCAAGGGCGGCTAGCACGTCGTCAAAGCCGCGCGGTCGAGATGTCGCTGTGTCATCGGATGAGCCATTGGCTAGTCGGGGAACGTCGAGCTCAACCCTCAGCGGAAGCGGCACGAGCAGCGGCACAAGCAGCGGCACCAGCAGCGGCACCAGCAGCAGACGCAGCGCCGTGTCGGTGGAGGAGGTGCAGCGACAGAGGCTCCGTGGCAAGGTGATTTACGAGCAAGACAACTGCTACGTCGAGGAGCGGGAGCGCGAGCGGCGCGAGCGTGAGGCGTCAGCTAAGAGAGCCCGCGAGGAAGCTGCTGAACGCTCTAGGCAGGCAAGCCGAGCGTGGGCCGAGAAGCAGAAACGACGCCTGACGGCAAGCTTCCAAGGGTGATGCAGTCAGCTTCCAAGGGTGATGCAGGTCTTGTACGTTGTTGTATTTTTATCGTCACAACTAGTGCACGGGAGTTTGGGGGCGTTTGGGGTTTCTTCTGGGTTTCGGAACCTTGTTCTTGTTTGTCTTGACAGCCAGCCTTGGAGTTCAAAGGCGTCGTGGTTCCGAGGAACTGAGGCTTCATCTGTCTGCCTCACTTAGGTAGTCTGCTTTGTGATAGTTTCAGAAAACAACATTTCTAGGTGCTCATTATCCTGCTATGACAACTGAGCATGCCACGACCACCCATTTAATCCCATGTTGTCTTCTCAGGGGCAATCGGCAGACGGCGAGTCGGCACTGGGCACATAGTATTTATTGACCTCGACATCCCCCGCACGATAAGGGCCTCCACTTTGAACCTTCATCATCCATGTCAGGTATGGATGGCCTCACCGTCACAACTTGTACTTCGCCGACTGACTACGAGTACGGATATCCATGTCTGCTCTCTATCTTGTCCACAGTGCCATTTTCTCTTTACCCACTGAAGACGTCATTCAATCAGCGGCCTCACAATGTCGCAGCCCACCGTTCGCCTCCGACAGGGAACATATCGCGGCAAGACACTGAATGAGGAGCCAAATCATGCCCACTTACCGCAGACCATTGAGGCTTTCCTCGGCCTGCCCTACGCCAAGATCCCCGGCCGGTTTCGCGACGCCGATGCGCCACCTTGCAGCGAAGCGACATTTGATGCCGTCAAGTACGGCCCCGTGTGTCCCAGTATCTTGAGCGAGATGGATCTCGCCGAAGGATGGGCCGTGGAGGAAGATTGTCTCAGCGCGAACGTCTTCCGGCCGGCGGGGCTCAACGAGGGCGACGCGGTGCCGGTGGTTGTGTACGTACACGGCGGCACATTCAACATGGGCAAAGGGGGTGATCGGGACATGGCGAGCTTCGTAGCCTATGCCCGAGGACCCATCGTCGCCGTCAGCTTCAACTACAGGGTCGGGCCGCTGGGGTTCCTGCCGTCGTCTGCTATGGAGGAGGAGGGCCTGTTGAATCTGGGGTTGAGGGACCAGAGGGTTCTGCTGAGATGGGTCAGGGATAACGTTGCGGCATTTGGAGGAGACGGCGAGAAGGTGACGCTCATGGGCGTCAGCGCTGGAGCACACTCGGTGAGCTTTCTCGTCCCAACTGGGGCCGGTACTCTTCCCCACGGGTTTGGCTACTGATCATGCGTTTGAATAGATTGGACACCACCTCCTCACCCCTGACCCTGACAGTGGCCCTTCTGCCTCGGCCCCCTCCTACCGAGCATTCTCGAATCCGGCGCGGCCACGGCCCGCTCCGTGCTCTCGG
>NW_009276933.1:158152-166260 GCF_000150675.1 Verticillium dahliae VdLs.17
GACGTCTGGGTATACGAGTTTGCCCGCGCTCGGGCCCGTCCTCGGGGGCGCGGACCACAGCGAAGAGGGTGGTGTTCGTCACGCGCGACAGGCTCGTAATCGCCCGTTTCGAGGGCCTCGGCAGGGTGGCTGAGGCCATGCACGCCCCGGTTCAGCCGGTTTGTCCAGACGGGACAGCCCGACGGGCGCCCCTGGCGGCGGTGCGCACGCTGCGGCGTCGGGCCATGATGCTGGCGATGGTCCTGGTGGTGGTTCTGGTTCTGGTTCTGGTTCTGGTTCTGGTCCTGGTCCTGCCGCTGCCGGGGATGACGTCTCGTGGTCGAGATTTATGCCCCCTTTCGACGGTGATCGGCAGGCGTCGGCCGTGAAGGATTTCGACCTGGCCGTCGGCAGGATCCTCGTGTTTGGCGGGGGAAATGATGAGCGTGCCGGTGGCGCGAACCCGGGGACCGTCGCGCGCATGCGGCCGCTCACAGCCCGCGAGATACGTCAGTGTCGCTTCTGGTGGCAGCGCGCCCATCTTGGCCAAGGGACGGGGGAGGCGAGGGCGGCGGCAGGGCGGCTAAGCGATGCCATAGAGACGCCCTCCACATAGTGGTCTGCATGTCAGGCGCAGGGCCTGTTCCGTAAGCGAGAGGGCGCAGGGGAAGCTGTTTGTCGTCGGCGAGGCTGACCCCGTTTCGACCTTGTCGACGAAACGTTGCCCGAAGTTGCGATCCAACCTACGACCATGACATCAATCTATGCGCACGCATGATCGACATGACAATGAACCGTCTGCAGTTGCGGGAGGAGGTCGGCCAAGGCACAGAGGCGAGGTGACGGCGAGGTGACGGTGACTCGAAGAGGCCTCGAACAAGTATAAAAGGGGAGGGCAGTTTCGCCATTCTTCAACCAAATCTCATCATCAGAACACACAACACTATCCAACACCAAGAAACCTACCACGCAAACAATCTACTTCACTCGCCAGAAGATCCCCATCTCTTACCCTTACCCCTGAAACAAGTACAAAACCGCCATCATGCAGTTCACCATGACCGCTATCCTCTCCCTCGCCGCCCTCGCCGTGGCCTCCCCCATCGCCCCCGAGTCGCCCATGACGCTCGAGGCCATCAAGCGCAGCGTCGTTGAGAAGCGCTGCCTCTACGACACCTGCACCGACTGCTGGGCCGCCACGCCCCCCATCGGCTCGAGCCCCGGTTCCCACGGCGCCGCCGCTGGCCAGTGAGTTCCCTCCCTCCACCTTGTACCCCTGAGCAGCTTGCTGACCTGACCGGATAGCTCCATCTACTGCGCTACCATTTGCGACTGCAGCTAAATGCCGAGTCTCTGTCCCCCAGCTGAGGCAGGGCTTGCTTGGGTTCGCGGGTCACTCGTAAGGAGGGCGAGGGGCCATGTTCGATAGTTGTAGCAATTCAGTCATTACATGTATTTCCCTGGCAGGCAGCTAGGAATTGTCTCCCCAGCAGGCAGATATAAATTGTTTCCTTCGCAGGTAGCTAGGCATTGAGCTTAAATCATACCTTTTGTTTCCTGCCCAATAATTCGGCTGCTTTGAGATCAAGCCAGTGAAGCAACCCATCCGACCACTTCGTGACTGCCCGCTGCTTAGGCACACCGTCAAGTTCCATACTCTCTATACAAAGTCATCATCCTGGCTATCCCACTCGGGATCCGTGTCGCCGCGCTCCGAGTCCACAAAGTCCTCCATGACAAACTGTCGCTCGCGCGGCTTCTGATTGTCCAATTTTATCTCGACAATAGTACAGAGACCCTGCACGAAGATGCCGTCCGACGCGCCAGCAGGAGAGTTGCCCTCATTGCTCCCAACCTCACTCGCTTCTGTCTCGGACAAATCCATGTCCACGTCCAAATCGCCCTCGTGATCAAACTCATCGCTGTCAGGCTCTTCGTACTGCTTTCGTTTGATCGACCGCAAGGGCTTGGACGCGCTACTCGCACGCGAAGATTGGCCCGACGTCTTCGAGGCTATGCGCCTGCTTTGTCGCGCAGGCCCCTCCGTGCTTGACCTTTTCCCCTTGCGAGGCTTCTTTGGCGGTGTCGATTTGCTGCGCATGTTGGTGGTCTTGCTGCTGACTGGCGGGGCCGACAACTTGGGACGCAGGAAAATCGCATTCAGCTTGGGCTCCCACACATGACGAAACTCGCTGCGCGACTTCCACGGAATGTTCAACATGCAGCGGACGACGAGATAGCGTAGCATGGGCAGCTGCGGAGCACTGTCAACCAGAGACTGGAAGAAGTTGGTGGCTGCCTCGACAGTCCACTGTCGAAGGTTGTCCAGCTCGATACGCTGCAGGGCAGCGGGCCATGTGGGGATCTGGTCGGGATATAGCAGCGTCTCGTATAAGGGGTTTGAATCATCAAAAGCATCATAGTGCCTGAAATACTGCAGATTCATGTGCAGTTCGCGGAGGTCGGGGCAAGCGGTGCCCAGGACTGTGAGAAAGGACAAGTTAAGTGCTTGGTTGTGGTCGAGGACAAGAGACTCCAGATGCCGTCCGTGTGAGAGGAGAAATTCGGCCAAGTCTGTGGACTGCAGGTCCCAGCAATTAATGACCTTGAGTTGCTTCAACTTTTGCGGCAGGTTCTGAAGCAGTGCGGCGTTGACCACAGATGACGACAGAAACGTGAGGTGTTCGAGTTCGTCAAGGCCAGACAAGCAAGCGGCGAAGGACCTGGAGAATTTTTGGTCCTTCGCTTCTCGGGCGGCGATCGCTTCATCAGACTCGTCCTGCTTCGTCACGCGCATGTTCCAGGAAGGCACCTGAAAATTGGCAAAGCAAACTCTGCGGAGGTATGCAAAGGTGGGCTGGGCGTGTATCTCTTTTATCTTGTCTACACCATCGACGAAGCCACGGCCCATCATGCGAGCGTTCCAGCAGAAGCCTTTGAGATGCGTGACATATCTCTTGTCTCCCGCATCTACGTTGGCATCCGGGGCGACATCGAGAGCCTCGAAGAGTTCTTTTGGGTACTGCCAGCGGATGTTCTCGCTACGCCTGCGAAATGGTGGGTCGTCAGACGAGTGGACAATCATGACCTCTTCGAGGTTGGTCAAGTTTTGCATCAAAGAAAACGGCGATACTGGGGTATGAGCTTGGATGGTGACAAAAGCCGTGTCGATACGCAGGGCGCGGATCTTGGCACGGTAGTTGTAGAAAGTGCGCGAGGGGGGTCTCTCCAGCAGAGCAACGAGGCTTCTCGCCTTGTGGTCATTGGTCAAGGGCGGGCAACGATAGAGGACATCCAGGGCAGGCTCGGCAAGCAGACTGCAGCTACGCGCGGTGCGGAGGAGCCAGTTGATGTCAATGCCATCAGGGGAGTCGGACGCGGCAGCATAGCTCATGACGGCAACCCAATTATAGTACGTCAAGAGGGGACTGTCCCATGCTGGACCGGTGGATGCTTTCGACTTCGTTTTGGACACCAGTGGCTTCTGTTGCTTGAGGTGCTCGTTGCGGGCACCATGACCGATGAGCGAGGAGCGGCGTTGCCAGCTAGTTTCTGGGGTGTCGTGGGTTGTGGCCGCAGCTGTCACGGCCCTCACGGGGTCTTCTTGAGGCCTTAGTACTTCGTCGCCAGCTTGGGGCGTGCTGAACGTCTGTGCTTCCCCTGCGCCATCTCGATCGCCTCGTAGGAGATGTTGCGTCGTAAGCTGGCTGCGAGTCGCACGCGAGGCCTCTGTGGGCGGTGTCGAGTGGCGTAACCGGCGGGAGGGGTTGCGGCGCGGTGATGGGGAGCCTTGAGCGACCTTGGGGGTTTGCTTGTGGAGGCCCATCACTTGCTGTGACGCTTGGGGGTTTCGATGAGGGATCGAGGTGTAACAGCCAGTACGCCGCCGGTGGATATGCAGGCACCGATCCGGCGTGCGCCGTACGGGGGAGGCGTGTGCCAAGCTGGTGGGGTTGAAGCTTTGCTGCGTGCCGGGAAGCTAATGCGACTCCGGTTCTAGGCCCCTGGTCCTCGGGCACGGTAGCCGCTCGCAAAGACTGACTGACCACCAACCAACCCAGGCGGGCGGAGAACGAGGGACGAGCTGGCCTGTGACGTCTTGACAACGGAGGATATCTAGGTCCTGTAGGACAGGAGACGCAAGGGTGAATGAAGTTGGTTGTGGCGAGCAGCGAGTGAGGGTCAGGAAGATAAAGTCACAGTGTATTCAGGTATGGTGTGAGCTGCGTTGTTCGGTGGTGACGTCTATGACTGCGTTGCAGTATGATGCGTTGCAGTATGATGCGTTGCAGTATGATGCGTTGCAGTATGATGCATTGCAGGCTCCCATCAACAAGAGAGGGAGAGCAAGCTATCGAGGCGAAGGCGTGGGTGGACGGTGGAAACCCAGAGAAACATAAACATGCGAAGAAAGATCACCAAGATGAACGTCGCTCATGGCGGCTTCCAGGTTGTGTTTGGAAGGGAGCAGCAGCAGCGGCGGCAGTGACAGCAGCAGCAGTAACAGCAGCAGCAGCAGCAGCAGCACCTGCCGAGCGTGAGCAGGTCGGCCGCCACTGCTGTCCGAATGTCCATGTCGGAAGGAGCTTATCGCTTATCGGGGAGCATTTCCTAACAAATGGACGGGAAAGGAAGGAAGGCCCTGCACCTGCACCTGCACCATCTCATCAGTCATCACACCCCACCCCAATTCTCCTTCCCCCAAGCCACTCGAGCCTGCCTCTGCCTGCCTTGCCTGAGGTGCCCTTGAGGAGGAAGTCGTTAAGTCCCACACCCCCAACTCCGCGCCCCCCCAACTCCGCGCACTAATTCTACCTACTTTCAACACCCGAAAATCGCCCCCTAATAGCATATATATCGCGATATCTTACTTACCCCTCGTCTAATAATTACGCTAACTATATTATTAGATTTAGAATAAAGAGCTATACTAAAGAAGACGTTTTAAATATGCTTTAGGCTATTA
This sequence comes from Verticillium dahliae VdLs.17, assembly GCF_000150675.1. Taxonomy (NCBI): domain Eukaryota; kingdom Fungi; phylum Ascomycota; class Sordariomycetes; order Glomerellales; family Plectosphaerellaceae; genus Verticillium; species Verticillium dahliae. Next base: position 163,098 of record NW_009276933.1, read on the forward strand.
GTAATAGCTACTCGACGTATAAGGCCTCGCGTAATTAGAACGTTCCTACTATAATACTTCGAGGGAGACTTAAAGGCGTAATAACGATTTATAAAGTAAAAGCTCCCTATTAAAGGCTTAATTAGGTTTAGGAATAATACTTAGCCTATTAGATCGTTAAATAAGGCGCCCTAGGGTTCGCCCTTTTATACTCTTAAATCCTCGATTTCGTATACTAGATCCTCCTCGCTTAAGGGGACGATATTCCCCTTAAGAGGTATTAAATAGAAGGCTTTAAATAGTAAAATCCCTCTATTATAACCTTCTTAGGTAAATAAATAGAAGTTAATTATATTAAAGGTATTATTATTTAACGTCTTAAGGATTTCTTCCTTCTATTTAACGCCCTTAATATTAAGGCTATTCCTCTATATTTATAATTTAATATAGATAAGATAAGTATTATAGAAGGTATAGGAATTAATAGCTTAGTTCTAGGCTAAATAGGGTATCGGAAATACTATATATAGATAGCCGATTTACGCTCTTAGACTACTATTATTAAGTATATATTTATTATAAGCGAGGCCCTCCTTCCCTTTATTATTTTTAGGGGGAAAATACTCTAATAGTAATAGTTCCCTAAAGCCTTCGATAATTTTAATAATTAGAAGTTCGCTATAATAATTAATAGATAAACGAATAACGTAATAGGCCTTAAATAGCTTACGAAGATCTTTATCCCTTAGACGTAGGCTAAGGCCCTTAAGCTTAAGTCTCCTCGTTTCTTTATAATAGATAGCTATAGGAGTTACGTATTTAACGATTTCTTATAGGAATACTTCTAAGAGAATATCCTCCTTATCTTCTTACCCCTATATTCGAGCTATATTATATAGCCTCTTAACTTCTCTATATTTAGCCCCTTTAAGATAATATATAGGAAGTATCTTAAGAGTATAGTTTACCTCCTCGATATATCGCTTATTAATAAATAGAACTTCCTTCTTTATTATTAGAAGGCTAAGCGTAATGCTATTATATATAGTAATATTATAAATAAATAGTATAGAATTAGCCTATAGCTAGTAAGTTTACTTTAGCCTCTCTTAAGCTCTTAGATAATAGATAAGGGTTATCCTATATACTTAGAGACCCCTTAGAAATAATAGAAATATATAGATTTTATTTTATAAATATTATAAAGGGCGAAGGATCTACGGTTAAGCTATTCTATATTATCTTAGATCTATATAATATTAAAGGCCTTAGTATAAGCTATATAGCGCTTATTTATAAAAGTAGGGAAGTCTCTAGATATTAAGGATATATAAATAATAAAAGTAGGCCTCCGAATAACTTAATTAAGCGCTTAATTAGAGGTATATAAGCCCTATAGGAAGACGAGGGTAGCCTAGGAGCTTAACTTAAGGTTTATTAATATCTAGGCTATTAAGGCCGCTTAATTAAAGGTATAGGCCCTCTATATACTATTAGTAACGCCTATTAAGTATTAGGAAGCTAAGTTTAAGTTTTAGTGCTCGGAATTTCTATTAGAATAAGCCCTATTAAGTAAGTAATTAATATTATCTGCTATTCTATACTATTATTCGTTCGTCGATTTTAGTGCGCGGAGTTAGGGGGGCGCGGAGTTGGGGGTGTGGGACTTACTGGCTGCCCGGTGCGAGGAAGGTACTCCGAGACGCGTCTCTCGCGCCCACCCATCCACTCTATCCATCCACGTCGTCGGGCTCACTCCCTCGCGGCTGCTACGCTCTCGCAATCCCCGTCATCCCCGGCCCTGCCCTCTCGCCGGCCCTTTCCTTCTCCAGTGGCCATTGCCAGTGGCCATTGAGGCCATTCCTCCATCGCTGGAACTCCCTCGACCACTTTTTTTTCCTTCTGTTCACCAAGTTGAAGCGGGAAACGGAACCGCCAACCTTGTTGTCTGCAGGCTGGCATGTGGCGCGTCGACCCCGTGTCACTGCAATCTTCAATCCTTTGTTGAAGGTCCAAGGTCCACGGTCCAAGGTCCACGGTCCAAGGTCCACGGTCCACGGTTCACGGCACGGCCCCCCTTTCTTCTACGTGCGTTCTCGACGAGACGCATTCGCCATTCACCTCTGCTCCACCTCACTCTCGCATCGCGACGCACTGGACTTCGACATTGTCCAAGAGCCACGTCTTGGCCTCCCTCTTCCTACGTCGTTCCTTTCCCGCATGGGCACCATCCACTCTCACTCTCATTCTTTGCCGTACCTTGCCTGAACCGTCATCAGTCACTACGCACCCTCATCACCCTCATCACCCTCATCACCCTCACCCTCACCATCTCATCTCACTCGATTCGACTCTCTCCCTCGTGCCCACTCCCGAGAGGCCATGGTGTCACAGCCCGCACACGCCCCTCGATATCCAGTCCGTACCACTCATTCGAAACTGCTCTGCCTCGGCCCCTAGTTCCGGTTCGGTCGCCCTCCACGCCTGACCCTCTCGCGCCGGACCCAATTGCTGACCTCACTCGTCAAGTGTTCCATGCCGCTGCCGCCGTCTTCCTCCAGCGATGCCGGTTGCCGTTGGCTGCAAGCGCGAACTGCCATTTCTCCAGAGGAACCTGGCTCGTGGCCTCAAAACGTCACGGGACATGGGAAACGTTGCCTCTGTCGCCCGCAACCTCGCTGGAGACTCGTGCCATGAGCCCCTCGGTCCTGGCGGCCGCGAGCTGCGTCCCCACAAACGTCGCCGCGTCGACTCACCCGCCGATGAGGCCATGCTGATCGCCAACGCCAAAGCCAACGCAAAGTCGAACGCCATGGTCCCCTTGCTCGAGGATCAGCTGTTCGTCGCCACCGACGTCGGGCCCGTCCAGCGCACCCTGCGCGTCGACGTTTTGAGAATTGTCCACAAAGACCTCCTCAGGGTCCGCGTCGGCAATGGCCTGGCCGCCTCCTTCGTCGGGCCTCGCGTCATCTCCGAGTCGAGAGCTCGCTGCAAAATCATGCTCACCCCATGCCACCACGGCTGGCGACATTATGGCTCCCACTGCCAGAGCCAGATGTGCACAGTCAGATCTTCCAGATCAGCCCGCCGGACCCCTTCCCCGACTATTCGCATCCACCTCAACCCGCGCCTTCTTCATACCTGAAGACAGCATCTTTGTGAACCGGCCAGATAATCACCTGGT
>NW_009276933.1:166360-169653 GCF_000150675.1 Verticillium dahliae VdLs.17
TCTACAAAGTCTCCATCGAACTAGAGGCCGCTGGCCCCGGCGAGTGGCCGCCCCTGGGCCTCGTCCCCAGCGCCGCCGATGCAACAACGCCTGCCCCTCGCCCTGGCACCAACTATCGGAACTGGGTATTGGCAGGAGAGTTGTCCGACTTGTTCAGCAAAAAGCGGTCCATGGTGGATTTGAAGCTGAGAAAGTCGCCCGTCAGACTAACGCCGACCGACTATCTCATCGACATCGATGCCGGCTGGTCTACCGGGTTTGATGCAGGTGGCATGAAGCCTCTGGAGAAGGCCGTCGAGTCCTCCATCCGAGCCGAAGGCACCCCCCCGCGGGCTCTGACGAGGCCACGCGGCGTTGACGACGACGTCGCAATGCAGAGACCTGGCTCGGTCAACGGCGTCCACAATATTGAAATCCCGGATGACGATGACGATGAGCCTGATGGCGAAGGCACACCAAATCGGTCTCTTCGGACCCGGGGCAACAAGCAAAACTACAACCTGAAAGACTTGAGTGACAAAGCCCTTGGAAGGAATAAAAAGCGACGCAAGAGGAAAAGTTTGCCGACGGTCGGAGATGAAACAGGAAAAGTCTGCTACGACCTGCCCGCAGAACAGGTCAACTTGGAAGACTTCCAATGCATAACGTGCGGCCAGTCACACATGACGCTTGCCGACCTACAGGCGCATCTAGAGCACCGGCACCCCGAATATGACTACGTCTGCGACCCGCATGCCAAAAGCATCCATTTCCAGGTCGTGCATCGCATAGAGGCCTTTTCTTTTGACGAAGATGGCACCTACGAGCTCAAAAAGACTGTCAAGGGCTTCCAGTTTGGTCAAAACAGCAATAGTGACGAATCTTGGCTCAAGTCAACGTTTGGGCTTCCAAAAAGTAGTGCGCTTGCTGAAACGCACGTGAAGAACTCTCCAGCCAACGGACCATCTTCCGAAGTGGTCAAGGTTAGTATCTACATGAATGGAGGATGGCGAACACGTACATGGCGCTGACTTGTTTACAGAGGAAGGGCAAAGTCATCACGGTGCCATACACCAAACAGCAGCTTTTCGACCCCGTCAGCCGGATGCCGCTGGAGCCGGGCAAGCCGTTTATCAGGCACAAACCCGACGACAGATGGCTCACGCAGTGGCACCGAGATGCCATTGAAGACTTTTCGGACATTCCATTCCACGAAAGGGAGTTTATGACCACATGGGACGAGTTCATGCTCACCCAGCGCATCTCCTCGGACGTGTACCTACCGAGCTCATGGCTGGCTTTCCTCCGACACAAGGCCGAGTGGCTAGTTTGCTCCGAGTCTCGCATGATTGAGTTCGGCAAACATATATCCTACCTTATCGCGCGGGATGCCCTGAATGACCAGACAATCAAGCAGGGCTTCCAGATTATCAGTGCAGCGAAGCTCGCGCTGCAGAACTCGGGGGCCAGAATGCAACAACACGCATCGCCTGTAGAGTCTCCACCGCGCAAAAGCGCGGCCAACTGCCAGACATGTGCGAGACAGATACTGGGGCCTAGGCTGCTTCTGTGTGCGAATCCCGTACGTCCATGCCCATGCCGCCCTTGAAGACGGCGCTGACTGTTTCTCCCAGAATTGCAAAAAACCAGCGTTTCATCGTGATTGCGTCAAGCGCGACGCGCGCATGGACGTCGAGGATCCAGCCTGGCTCTGCAACGTCTGTATCGATATACCAGCAGAGCAGCAGATTTAGGTCATCCAGCGCCGCAAGGTATCGAGCAGAAAGCGAGTGGCGTCGAAGAAGGCTAGGGAGGCAAAGGGATGACGGGAATGGATCTCAGAAGCAATCCCAAGCATGGCCGGTTTTGTTTTTCGCATGCATGGCCGGCGTTTCCCCAGGTTCCTTCTTATTCGTTCTGCTAGTAAAAAGGGGGGAGGGGGGGGGGGGGGTTATAGATGTTGTCGACTTGTAAGAGAAGCATGAATCCGGCATGACTCAAGTGGTCTGTGATGAAGGTGAAATGACCATTAGGAAGCCTTGCACATCATAAGGTGCGCAAAATGAGGTCTGACAAACTCTCTTCGGAAGCCGAAGCCGGTATATATCTCATGTCAAGACTGAAGACTGGAGCGCCATTGTCTCCCCGAAAACGCCTGCCGTCAGCCCGCCGAGTCTACTTTCCCAACCGCAAATAAACTGTACAATACATTCTCTTCCCGCTCCCCCTCATTAAAACACCTTGCATGGCGTCTCCCCTTAGAACCTGTACTTGCTCTCCTTCTTCTTGTCGGTGCGCTTCTCGTCGACCTTTTGCCTCTTCCTCGACTCCTGGGCGATCATCTCGGACAAGTCCTCCTCGTAGGCCCACTTGGCGCCGATGCCGTCCTCCTTCTTGCCCTCTTCGAAGCGGCGCCGCAGCTCGTCCTTGGAGATGCCGTCGTGGCTCTGCAGGCTGTCGGGGTCGAGGGCGACGTCAATGTCGCCGGGCTTCTTGCGCTTGCGGCCGCTGTCGTCGTCCTGGCCGAGCACGGGCACGCCGCCGTGCTGCTGCTGCAGGTCGTAGACGCGGTCGCTGCCGAAGAAGCCCTCGGTGCGCTGCTGCCGCTCGGGGATGACCTGGTAGGCGGCGCGTGGGTGCGTGCTCTCCTCCGTGTCGAAGCCGCGGCGCGCCTTGCGGAGGTCCATCTCGCCGGCGACGGACGTCTCGATGCCCGGGCCGGCGTAGTCGGTCGGCACGCTCGAGGCGAGGCCCGCGGGCGTCTCGAGACCGGCCGCGGCCGTGTCGTCACCGGCCTCGTCGGCCTCGTCGTCCTCGTCCGACTCGTCTTCCGACTCGTCCTCCTCTTCTGACTCTTCGTCCCGCGGCTGGAGCTCGCCCCAGAGCGTCTTCTCGACGGGCTCGCCGGCGGCCTGGGGCAGGGCGGCCTGCTGCGCTTGCTGCTGCTGCTGCTGCTGCTGCTGCTGGCCGCCTGGGCCGCCTGGCCCGCCGGGCTGACCGGCGAGGCCGAAAATGTCGCCGCCGTACAGGGGCCGGTTGAACTCGTCGACGGGGGGCTTGCCCCAGCCGCCGGGGTGGAAGCCCCAGGAGCCGCCGGGCGGGGGCGGGGCGTTGAGGCCGGGGATCTTGAGGGTGGGATAGGGAGGGCGGGGGCCCGAAGCGCTGCTGGTTGATGAGCCAGGGCGGGGGGCGCGCCGGGGGGGGATGCCGAGGGCGTCCTTTGGAGGCGTCGCTCAGGTCGCCGGGGCGGAAGTGCTGAAGTCGACCTCGGTCTCCTTGCCCTCGGAGTAAACTCGGCGAACCGGGTGAGCTCG
>NW_009276933.1:169753-204033 GCF_000150675.1 Verticillium dahliae VdLs.17
GCTGGTAGTCAATGTCGAGCTTGCCCATCTTGGGGCGACGCGCTCGCGCTGCTTCTGCTGAGGCTCTGCTGCTCCTGCTTCTCGAGCACGGCGTCGCGCATCTCGGTGATGCCCGTCTCGGCGATGAACTTGGGCAGGCGGAAGGGGGCCTTTTCGATGCCGCGCTTGGACGACAGGTACTCGCGCTTGAGGGACCAGTGGGGCGGCACGGGCACGACGTTGCGCTGGGCCTTGATCTGGACGAGCAGGCGCGGGTCGGACGACGAGACGTCCTGCCACTCGACGATTTCGGGAATCTTGACGAGGGCCTTGAGCTCGGCCACGGACAGCTTGTTGAGCTGCTTGCGCTTCTTCTTGGACAGCTTCGGCTGGCCCGTCTCCTCGTCCTCGCTGGGGATGTCGTCGTCCTGGTCGAAGAAGACGGCCTCCTCTTTTGGCGCCTCCTCGTCCTCTGCGACGCGGCCGAATCTCTTCATGATGTCTTCGAATTCCGCAAAGGCGGGATCACTCGTCTCGACAACGACGTCGATATCGAAGCCGTCGGGTCCGTCCATGTCGCTCGCGCTGGGGCCATCCTTCACAGCGAGGTCGGCGGCCGAGGTCTCTGCTTCGGGGGCATCCTGTGGCTTCTCGTCGGCCGAGTCGGCGGGTGTCGTTGTGGTGGTCTGTGGGCGAGGGGGAAGAGGCAGGCGGCGTCAGCTTGGAGCTCAGATTCGAGGGCAGGTTCTGTTCTGGGGTTGGTGCCGCAGCAGCGCACTCACCTCTGCTTGTGCCTTCTTCTGCTCCTTCTTCTTGGCGCGGCGCATCTGGTTCTTGGTCATCTTTGGTGCCGCCATGTTGAACTGGTGCGGGCCGCGTCGGCGGCGGATGACAGGCGCTGGCGGCGGATGGCAGGCGCTGGCGTGGCGATGTCTATGGAAGGGTCCGAGGCAGTGGCGTGGTGCCTGGAGAGGTGGATGGGGCAGGAGGGCAATGTAGAGGATGGCTGGATCAGGACAGGCAGCGAGGTTCGTGGATTCAATGGTCGAGGGGTTGCCGCACGTGACGATGGGGGATGCGGTCGGAGTTGCACCTGGAGAAGGCTGAAGGTTTTCCAGGTCGCGGCAGAGGCCAAAAGATTCCAGAGGCCACAAGATTCCAGAGGTGCATTGCCTTTGCATTGTCTTTGCACATTGCTTTAGCATTGCCTTGGCGTAGAATAGTGCATTAGGTCATCCTTTGGCGCATGAAGAGTGGAGCAGAACCGAGCTTGGTACCACAATGTTTGCGGTACATTGGCTACCTAGATTGGCACAGATGTCGACTCGGGTCTCTGATCACCATGTATCGGCCGAAGACACGTCATGTCAAACGGCTATTGATCGAGGTAGAGGGCCTGTACATTGACCAGACCCAGGGCCACTGACTTTTTACGTTATTCTTCAGGTACAGACGGAGGTTGCCTGCACCAAGTGCCTGCACCCGGTGCAAACTGCTAGGTACCTATAACCAGAGCCGTATCAGTACTACTCCTAGGCCACGAGCAGCCCAGGCAAGCAGGCAAGCAGGCAAGGCACGGTGTAGGTTCCTGCTCCAGGCCCAGCACGTACCCTACTGCCCCAAGCCCCTAAGCAGGCCCGCTGGAGCCCCATGCTACGGGTACTGGGCCTGCTGGAGCAGGAGCATTGCTTTCGCTCTAGTGCCTCACACGGGATCCAACCCTCCTGTACTGTCCCTGTCCTGTCAGCCCGTACCTCACACGACAACGTTGCACACCTCCACTGGACTCTGCTTGATCTCTCGACTGTTGCGCATCAACCCGTCTTGTGCCCATACTTCTTGTCTCTCTGCCGGACCCTTCCATCATGTCCTGATCACCGCCATTGCCATCATTTGCGCTTCCCTGTCCGCCCCCCCAGTCACTCGTTCTGTCAGGCCGCCGCCGAGACCAACCCACGCTCTGCCTCCTTCTGGCTCCATCCAGCTTCTCCACCTCCACCAGTTTGACCCTGGAATGCGATAAGACACGACGCACTCGCCACGACAAGGACGACAACGACGCCAAGGACGCATCGCGTATCGCGTATCGCGCCATGCCTCACTCTCACGCCCACCATCCCAACACCTCCTCCGCCAGACGCTCCCCCTCGCTCAATCGATCCTTCACCCTGTCCACAGCCCACGTCGACGCCCACAGCCGCCCGCCATCCGAGGGCATGGAAAAGTTCCCCGACCACATCGACGCCCACCTCACCACGAGCCTGCCGTCTCGCGGCGCCAGTCCGGCCCGGGGCCAAGGCTATGCGACCGCCAACGGCCTCAACGGCCTCAACGGCCTCGACGGACCGCGCGACAACTGGCAGCCGCGAAGGGAGAGCCGTGTGCGCTTCGGCCCGCCCGGTCAACCGCCGCCCGTCACGCCCCAGGCCCGCGGCCACGGTCGCCAGAAGAGCCTCAGCGATGCCTTTCGCACCATCCGTTCGAGGCAGGGCAGCGTCAGCCAGAACGCACACGAGATTGCCGACGCGCTGCGTGCGCCCGTCTCGCCCACCTTGGTCGTACGTTGCCCCTCCACTATCCCTCGATTCTGATGATCAGACAGCCCAGAGAAGGAGGGCCGAAGAAGGAGGGCCGAAGAAGGAGGGCCGAAGAAGGAGGGCCGAAGAAGGAGGGCCGAAGAAGGAGGGCCGAAGAAGGAGGGCTGAAGAAGGAGGGCCAGAGACGGCCAGAGACGGCCAAAGACGGCCAAACAAAGACGCACGCAGCTAACCTGCCCCTCTGACAGATCCTCTGCCTGCTGTGGTACGCCTCGTCCGCGCTGACAAACACATCCTCCAAGTCCATCTTGACGGCCTTCGACAAGCCGGCGACCCTGACCCTCGTGCAATTCGCACTTGTCGCAACCTACTGCCTGCTCTTCGCCTGGCTCGCCTCCGTCTTCCCCCAGCTCAAGACCAGCATCCCCGCCCTGAAGCACGGCATCCGCTACCCGACCCACGACGTCATCAGGACGACGGCGCCCCTCGCCGCCTTTCAGATCATCGGCCACCTCCTGAGCTCCTCGGCCACCTCCAAGATCCCCGTGTCGCTCGTCCACACCATCAAGGGGCTCTCGCCCCTCTTCACCGTCCTCGCCTACCGCTTCGTCTTCAACATCCGCTACTCGCGCAACACATACCTCTCCCTCGTGCCCCTGACCCTCGGCGTCATGCTCGCCTGCTCCGGCAAGCACACGGCCTACGGCGGCGAGCTCGTCGGCGTCATCTACGCCTTCCTCGCCGCCATTGTCTTTGTCACCCAGAACATCTTCTCCAAGAAGCTGTTCAACGAGGCCGCCAAGGCCGACGCCGCCGGCCTGTCGGCGCGCTCGCAAAAGCTCGACAAGCTGAACCTCCTGTGCTACTCGTCCGGCATGGCCTTTGTCATCACCGTGCCCATCTGGTTCTGGAGCGAGGGCCTCGCCATCGTGCGCGACGTCCTGCACGACGGCGCCGTCGACCTGCGCCAGAACCCCGACGCCTTTGACCACGGCCGCCTCGCCGTCGAGTTTCTCTTCAACGGCACCTTTCACTTTGCCCAGAACATCCTCGCCTTTGTGCTCCTGTCGCTCGTGTCGCCCGTCACCTACTCGGTCGCGAGCCTGCTGAAGCGCGTCTTCGTCATCGTCATCGCCATCCTCTGGTTCAAGGGCTCGACCACCCCCGTCCAGGGCCTCGGCATCGCCCTCACCTTTCTCGGCCTCTACCTCTACGACCGCACCCACGACCGCGAAAAGGCCGACCACAAGGCCAGCATGCTCGAGACCCCCAAGGCCGAGCCCCTGCTGCCCCTCAACACGCGCGACCTCGCCTCGAGCCAGAACGCCCCCGTCTTTGACAGCCCGATCACGTCGGCGTCGGTGACGGCGACGGCGGCCACGACGGCGACGGCGCCGCTCAACCCCAACGGACTCTACGACGTCCAGAAGAAGACGGAAGATGGCCCCGGCAGCAGGACGCCGGGGGAGGGCAAAACGGCGTGGCTCGCCCGCGGTACGAGACAGGAGGACACGTGGCGGGTGGGCGATAGTCGGGCCGGCTTATGATGTATTCTGTGTATGCATTTTTTTTTTCTTCTCCTTTTCGGTGACTGGTGTTATGTAGCATGAGCTCTTCGTTCCATTGTACGAAAACTCTGCCGTCTTTCTACAGGTTGCGAGGCCACCAAAAAAGGGAGGGGGCGGGCGACGGGCGCATAGAGCGGCGTCCTGGAGATGAGTGTATAGAAGAACGAAGAAGACACGGCGTTCAGGTCATGACGAGAGGCCATTTATCTAGCGCGCTCGCCTCGTAGGGTAGGATGAGGTTTGCACGTTGGCCGGAAGGAAGCAAAAATGATACATCTTCAGAGCGGCGTTCACGAGCGGCGTTCACGTGCACATTGAGGTCAACTCCTTCAATTCTCCGTCTGTGACCTCGCACCCCAGTCGATCAGTCAATCAGTCAATCAGCCACTCCTCGACCTCGACGCCGATACTCCTGCCGACGCCGCGAATAACGTCCCAGCCGACATTGATGCGCCACTTGCCGCCGCGGTCCGTCACGTCGCCCGACACGCCGACGCGCACGAGCAGACGCAGGCTCGCGAGCGTCGACAGCGCCATGCCCACGTCGCCGTCGAGGCCCGCGGCCCCGGGGCCTCCACGTCGCGCCGCCGCCGCCGTCTGCCCACTCGGCGCGCACGGCGGCGAAGATGGCGAGCATGCGCTCGAGCACAAAGGCGTGGGCGCCGAGGAGCTTGCGCGCAATCTTGCGGTGCTGCTGCTTGGCGCCGCGGCCGGTCCCGGAGCGGGGCGCCGCGAAGCCGCCGCCGCGGCGCTTGCGGCGGCCGTGGTGGTAGGTGGAGAAGAGGGCGAGGTCGTGGCGCGTGGCGTTGTGGGAGGCGAGGTAGGCGGCCAGCAGCAGGAGGCGGGCCGTCGTGGGGAGGAGCGAGGCGAGGTCGGGCGTGGTCTGCTGGGTCGGCACCGCCTTGGCTGTGGTTCTTGTTGGTGTTTGGCCCTTGCTGGGGGTCGTCGTGGTGGTGGCTGTCGTGCTGCTGCTTGTGTTGGCGGCATTGGCGGCGTTGGCGGTTGGCCTGAGGGCGATGATGCTCGGGTTTAGGATAGATTCGTCTTGCAGGTGGACGCGGGCGTGGATGAGGAGCTTGGAGAACTCGCGGGCGCCGTGGGTTCCGGCGGCGACGGGTGCCGTGAAGCGCGGCCAGAGAATATCGCAGGCGCGGCGCAGGGCGGGCAGGGTTCGAGAGGCGGAGACGGCCAGGGCGTCATGGACGGCGGCGCAGAAACGGGGCCAGAGGAATTTCATGTCGTCCTCGGTCGTGTTGGGCACCGGCGCGGGTATGGAGGGGGCCATGATCTTGACGTAGTCGGGTTTGGAATAGTTGGGAAAGTGTATGTGAGGCACAAAGGAGGTTCGCAAGAAACCCGCTGGGGGCGTTGTCAGGATGAAGACACAGGTCAGCGAGGGGATCTGTGGGTCTTTGGTCAGCGTTGATGTTCTCGGGCCACTCGAGAGTCAGGGACATGCCAGCTCAGGCAGCCGTGCGAGGGCGGGCAGCAGGGTGTGCGGCGCCTCTCTTTGTCGGTCGATCGAGTCGAAGACGAGGACGAAGCGCGAATGTGGTGGTTGGGATTGGCCGTCCTTCAGCATCTTGGAGAGCTCAACGGCGAGCTGGGCGGTGGTTTCGCAGGCTCTGGGCCGCGTATGCCATCCGAGGGCGTCCACAACGGCATTGAGTGTCCTTTCAAAGAGGTGCCTCGCCGTAATGCATTGTATCGAGTTCATGATGGCGTAGTTGTCACCGATGCTGCGCCGGTCGCTGCCAGCATGGGGTGAGGCCAATTGACGCAGCAGCGCTTCGACAATGGCTGACTTGCCCGTCGCCTCTGTTCCGTGGAGGACGATGTTGCGACATGGTGCGGAAGTGGGCTAGGCGCAATGGTCAGCGGTCAGCGGTCAGCGGTCAGAACTGCCATGGGTTTGGAAGGGTGGGAGGTGGCGACGTACAGCAATGAGGTTTGTAAGGGATCGAATCTGGGGTTCTCGGCAGGGAAAGGTATCGAGCAGGGAGGAGAGACTGGTGTCGTCGGGAGGCTGAAAGAGAGGATGCATGGCTGGTCGTGATGGTGGTGTGTGTCGTATGGGCTGTCCAAGTCTAAAATGATGGCGATGCAGCAACTCCAGGCGCGTCCATGTGGGATCGCGACTGGAGCCTTGACGCGAAGTCAAGTGACTGCGGTACGCCAGAGTCTGTACCTAGGCAGGTACCTAGGCAGGTACCTAGGCAGGTACCTAGGCAGGTACCTCTAGGCGTGGGTACACCAAGGTACATAGTACCTCAAGGTAGGTACCTCACCTAGGTAGCCACCTTAGGGGGAGGCCAGGGTTAGGGTTGAGACCGCTGTGCCGTACCAACGTCGCACGTCGCATATCCATGACGCGTGGTCATGTGGTTATGCCAGGTCTGGCCCTCGAACGGCAGATGCCATCCAATGGCAACAGATGCCTTCCAATGGCAACAGATGCCATCCAATGGCAACTCTGTGGCTCTGTAGTCTCTGTAGTCTCTGCAGTCTCGTCGTTGAAGACGCAAGCACCCTGCCAGGCACCAGTGATTTCCGACTCCTCAACACCTCAGAGCCATCCCAAGGCCAAGGGACCTGGCACGCCGTGGTGCGTGTGGACCAGTCGAAGGATTCGGCACCTGTCCCCTTGCGCTTGACTGCCTCGTGCTTGGCCGAGAGACCATCAACAGTCATCGAACTGTCTGCTATTCTATCCATCTGGCGACGGAAACCTTGGCTCGGAGCCAATCCTCTGTTCCTGTACTTTTGAGTGTTGGTTGCGCTTGGCTCACACTCACGCAGGCAGCCCCCCTCTCGCTCATCTTCGTACCCAAGGTACCTTACCTTCGTACCATAGTGAACAGACATCATGAGTACCTCACCCGACTCAGATCCGGATCCCCCCGCCCTGCTGGCCTCGGACGGCACAGCCAAACCGTATCACTCAAAAAGGCCACACAAAAAGACGCGGTCCGGTTGCAAGACGTGCAAGGCGCGCAAGGTCAAATGCGATGAGGGCCGCCCGGCATGCCGCAACTGCGTCCTGCGCAAGGTCGACTGCCTCTATCCCGTCACCGCCGCGTCCGCCAAGTCGGCCACCCTCAAGCGCACCATCACGCCTCGCACACCCACCTCGGAGCCATCGACGTCCCTAGTGGCCAGTCCCGAGACGAGCCGTCGCCCGTGGGACCCGAGCCCCATCATCGAGCCCTTGTACATACCGCCCGGTCAACATGACGCCCTCGACATGAAGCTGCTCTGGTTCTACACCACCAACACCTTCAACTCCTTTCTCACGCCCAGGGACAAGGGCGAGCGCGTCAACGAGATTCTCCGCGTCAAGATCCCCTCCTACGCCTTTGAGAATCGCTTTCTCATGGACTGCCTGCTCGGCCTGTCTGCCCTCCAGCTGGAGAACCTCAACCAGGAGGTCGACCCGTCGCGCGCCCTCTACTATCGCTCGTGCGCCTTTGAGGGCTACCGCAAAGCCATCGAAAAGGCCGACGTCGACACCTTCCCCGCCCTCATCGCCTGCTCTCTCCTGCTCGTCGCCCTGTCGTCCCAGATGTTCCGCGAGGTCACGACCAAGCGCCTGCACATACTCGACTGGATGGTCGTCTGGCGCGGCATCGGCCTCATGATCCGGCTCGCGAGCCCCCGCAAGCTCTGGGAGGCCGGCCTCGCCGAGCTCTTCTTCCGCCCGCCCATCGACCTCAACTCGTCGTCGCTGCACATCCCCAACAACCTGCTCTTCATGGTCTCCACCATCCGCGACGACGACCCCGACCACGCCCACGTCGACACGTACTACCACTGCCTGCAGTACCTCGGCTCCCTGTACCAGGAGCTGCGCCAGGGCCTCAGCTCCATCCTCAACATCCGCGCCAGGGCCTCAGCTCCATCCTCAACATCCGCGCCATGACCTGGTTCACCTTTGTGCCGCCCGACTTTGTCGAGCTCGCCAAGCTGCGCCGCCCGCGCGCCCTCGTCATCATTGCCCACTACGCCATGTTCGTCAAGGTCGTCGACACCATCTGGTGGCTGCGCGGCGTCGGCGACACGAGCATCCGCGACATCCTCGAGCACCTCGACCGCGACGCCTCGGACCACGCCTGGGACGACCTGCTCGCCACGCCCCGCGCCGCCCTGCGCACCGACCGCCCCGTCGACACGGCCAAGGTCATCCTCAACGACCCCGTCTGGCTGCCGCCCGCCACCGACGACGCGCTCTGCCCCGAGGAGGCCTCGCGCCTGCCCCTCATGCTGTCGCTCGTCAGCCAGCGCGGCAAGCTCATGCGCTACGACAGCGCGTCGGGTCGCCACGTCGAGCTCGACGACGGGCCCGTCCTCGACGTCGCCACCAATATCCAGAGCTACATGTGCGGCAACCATCTCCGCAAGGCCGACCCGAGCCTGGCGACCCACGATGGCACCGAGGACTTTGAGGACGGGCCTTTTGCCGTCTTCCGGAGGATCCCCTTGCGATGATGAGCCTTTTCTTGCTCGTTTTGTATTTTATCTATTTGGACAGAGCGTACGTGCTGGGTAGGCGGGGTTGGCGTATTGGCCGTGTTCTTGGCGTGCCCTCTTTTGCATGACCGATCTGTGAGACGATATGAAGGAGCTGCGAGTGTAGCGGACACACTCATCTTTAGAGAATTACACGAAGGATTATGCCGTGTTTAGTCTATGAAACTTATGAATACTCTACTTTTGCAATGTCCATATAATGCAATAAAGCGTGCTCCGTCGGATGGCATATGGGAATTCGTCGATGAGAGTATGTCGAGACAAAATTCACATATAGACCATGTTCGAAACATTGACCTGAGTATTGCAGAGTCACTTTCACGAGCAAGACATCATTCTCTTCTGCACAATAAACAACTTTCTAGGTCACCACTTTTTAAAACCCCCGAGTTTCGGCGTCTTATTTGTTTCTACTTTTTCCACCGTTGTAATGTCAGACTAGATCACAACACTTTCACTGCCTAAGGCATTCTGACGCAACTCAACTGCAACGAGAATATGAGCGCAAACCCGAGTCCACCGCGCCCATGCCTACCAAACAAGTTGGCACCAAGCAATGCTGAGCATCCAAGCTCCAATAGCTTCCATCGACACTGACACTTGACCAAGGCTTAAATTGGTTCACTGCAGTAGCACCAGTCCGCAATGTCATGTTACATCGGAAAATGCCTCACGTTTAACCTTCATTGAACATCACAGCATGAACCCGAAATGCACTAGTTCACAGCACACGCACCGAAGCTGGGACAATTGGAGGAATTATGTGAATTTCTTGGTACACAGCCCACAAAAGAGACTTGATTGAGCTAAGGGAGAACCTCGCATCCCAACGATCCTCTTCTATACACAGGCCAGGACCCCATCAGATCGACGCAACGCTTCGTAGGTATCGACTTCCCGGGCCACTTAGTTCTTCTCAAGATCCGCAAGAATCTTCTCACCCTTCGCCCTGGCCGAGGCCAGGTCACCAACCATGTAGAAGGCGGACTCGGGAAGGGCGTCACCCTCACCGTTGAGGATGGCCTTGAAGGAGGCAATGGTCTCCTTCAGGTCAACGAGCTGACCCTCGATACCAGTGAAGACCTGGGCGACCGTGAAAGGCTGCGACAGGAAACGCTGGATCTTACGGGCACGCTCGACGGTGAGCTTGTCAGCCTCAGACAACTCGTCCATACCCAGAATGGCGATGATGTCCTGGAGCGACTTGTACTCCTGGAGGATCTGCTGGACAGCCGAAGCGGTGTCGTAGTGCTCCTGGCCGACGATACGGGGGTCAAGCATACGCGACTTGGAGTCGAGGGGGTCGACAGCGGGGTAGATACCCAGCTCGGAGATGCCACGGGACAGGACAGTGGTGGCGTCAAGATGGGCGAAAGTGGTGGCGGGAGCAGGATCAGTCAAATCGTCAGCAGGGACGTAGACGGCCTGCACGGAGGTAATGGAACCCTTCTGGGTCGTGGTAATACGCTCCTGCATGCCACCCATGTCAATGGCAAGGGTGGGCTGGTAACCGACGGCAGAGGGGATACGACCCAGCAGGGCAGACACCTCGGAACCGGCCTGAGTGAAGCGGAAAATGTTGTCGATGAAGAGAAGCACTGCGACGGATTAGTTCAGGCGCTCGCGCAAAAAGGCATATCTCATATAAACGTACCGTCCTGGCCCTCCTCGTCACGGAAGTATTCGGCAATAGTCAAACCAGTGAGAGCGACACGGGCACGGGCTCCGGGGGGCTCGTTCATCTGACCGAAGACGAGGGCGACCTTGGACTCGCCGTCAAGCTGAATGACGGAGGTCTCCTGCATCTCGTGGTACAGATCGTTACCCTCACGGGTACGCTCACCGACACCAGTGAAGACAGAGTAACCACCGTGAGCCTTGGCGATGTTGTTGATGAGCTCCTGGATGAAGACGGTCTTGCCGACACCGGCACCACCGAACAGACCAATCTTACCACCACGGGCGTAGGGGGCAAGGAGATCGACGACCTTGATACCAGTGACGAGAATCTCGGCAGTGGTGGACTGGTCGGTGAACGCAGGGGGCTCGGCGTGAATGGGCAGCGTCTTCTTGGTCTTGATGGGACCGCGCTCATCAATGGGGTCACCAGTGACGTTCATGATGCGACCCAGGGTCTCGGGACCGACGGGAATGGTGATGGGGGCACCAGTGTCGGAAGCCGGGTGGCCACGGACAAGACCCTCAGTACCTGGTCAAACATGTTAAATGAGGCCTAAAAATTGTGCATGGCAATCAGTACTTACCGTCCATGGCAATGCAGCGGACGACATTCTGGCCAAGATGTTGCTAATCAAAGTTATGAGCTACGATGTATTGCAAATAGGCGTTGTGGCCCCTTTTTTTTTTTGGTTTGGAGTGGCAACGTACCGCGACCTCAAGGACAAGCTTGTTGCCGTTGTTGGTGGTCTCAAGAGCGTTCAGAATGGGAGGAAGACGGGCGCCATCGAACTTGACTGCAAAAAAATGTGAGTAAACACGTCGCGGACGGCGAAATGACGATGCGACGAGATGGAAAAAGTTTTTCGTCTTTCGTGGTAGTTACGTACCATCGACAACGGCACCGATGACCTGCAGAGTTGTTGTTGTCAGTAACCGAGCTTCTCCTCAATCCTGCAGCCGGCGGCTCGGCTGGTCGGACCAGCGGCAACCGCATCATCCGAACCAACTCACCTGGTAGATCTTGCCATCACCGACGCTCGAAGTGCTCGCGAATCGGGAAGCGACAGGGAATCTGAGGGTCGAGGGCCTGATGACCCGGGGCGAGGCGGTCGCCGCGAAAGAAGGGCGAGCCGCTCGGGCGAAGGAAGAAATGCCGCTGCGACGACAACGTCAGTTCAATTGACCCCAATTGAGCGCGCGAAAGCTCGCAAAGTGGCTTCCGACGTCGAAACTAACCTCTTGAACATCTTGCCAGATGACTGAGAGCGATTTCGGATGGGAGTGGAGAGGTGATGGTTGAACTTCCAGGAGGACTTGGGGAGAAGTGAGCAGTTTTGCTCGGGATCCAGGCTTCGTCGGGTAGAGCTTTGCCTGGGGAGTCACGTGAGTCTGTCCTTCCCGGGTTCAGGAACATTATGCGGCAGGAGCTTGGCGCGAGCTACACCGGATTGAGGTCTACTCTCCTACCGGGTTTTTCCGCGGGGCCCCCTTTCATATCCAATGGCAACCGCCCGCAGAGGCCAACAAGCCACCCAGCAACCTCAAAGCGACATTAGCTAATCCTCAGGCTTCACCCATTCTGGCGCCTGACAGCCTAAGGCAGTTCACGATGTTCCACAGTTGCGAACGAGCCATGGACTTGACAGCGTCATGATTTGTCCAGAGCCTGGCCATTGACCTCTTGTCAAATTACTGCAATTATCATCACGGGCATTGCTCCGTGCTGCAGATTTTCGTTGCTCGACCATATCTTTCCACGCACCGGAAAGATGAGTTTACGGAACTTCCTGGCCCTGGGCATCGCCGTGGGGTCTGGCGTCCTCATTAGTATGTCGATATATCATGTTCGTCCACGTTGAACCATGACGCTGATCCCCCAATGGGCACGTATACTCTCGGCCCTGCCTTTGCGGAACAAGCGCATCACCGCCAGCTTGAGCTCAAGACCAAGGACGCCTCGCTGTCAGATCCAACCAACGACGGTCAATCGAACAAGACGATGACCGACACCTCTCCGCCACCCCGGACATCGACTAAAGCATCTTAATACGGTTGGCGACGTTGTCGCGTTTGGTGTTATTTGTAGAATTATGCGAGAGCCAGGTGATCGCCCACCTGGGCTCGCCTCTTGACCGCCGTGTATCATAAACATAATGCTCGGACATATACCTGAAGGGCACAGAAAGGTTACTCGTGTTCTAAACATCCGCCGAGCAGCTTGTCGCCGCATTTTCTTGGTAAATCCGAGATAGTCCGCCGAATGCCAGACTTTACGGCGAAGCTCCTGTGAGACAGCCAAAACAGCTGTTTTTCCTGAAGAGCATACAGCAAGCTACGTCGATCTAGCTTGGCTGGGTGAAGCTCGGGAGCAGGTAAGGAGCTGCTTGGTCCATTGCAGGCGTCCAGATTCCAGCCGTGCAGTCTATAATTACGTTTCTGGCTGCAGTTTCCGATACTTGCACGAGCTCCTGCAGTGGACCGGTGTCAGTGTGCGAGAGAAAATGTAATACCGGGACCATATATCACTATACACTCCGCAAGAAACCGCCCCTTGAACCAATTGAACAATAGCGTATTGTATTCAATCTCATAGAAAAGTCAATTGCACAGCAACATTCGTGCACCCACTATTGATGGACTTGAACTGTAAGAGCAGCTGTCGAAGGAGCTTTCAAGTGCTCGCATCGATGTAAAGCACGTGACTCCGTATTAGTCACTCCATTGCCGAACAATTTTCGGGCCAGTGGCAGCTGTTCGATTACAACGGGGCCATTGGACGGATCGAGGTTCCATCATACGACAACCCCAAAAAACCCTCTCCTCTCTCCCTGACCACCCAAAGCCAGTTCCGTCCCGGCCCATCCAGCAATTGCGGCATCCCACCACCTTCGCAAACCCCGTCGACCGAAGCGACCTCCTCTGTACAGATACCCGAGACCGGACAGCCGATTTCTTTCACCTCAGCCCCCCCTCGATCAAGATGATGCGAACCCAGGTCTCGTCGCTGCTGCGCGCCGCGCCTCGGTACCAGCAGGCCATGGTCATCCGCCGCGCCGCCACCACCCACGCCATCTCCAACCCGACCCTCGCCAACATTGAGAAGAGGTGGGAGACGATGCCTCTCCAGGAGCAGGCCGAGCTGTGGATGGCCCTGAGGGATCGCATGAAGGGTCCCTGGCAGGAGCTGACCCTCCAGGAGAAGAAGGCTGGTGCGTTTTCCTCGGAAGCCCCGATCCCCCCCCCCCTAACATGACACGGCCTCAAGAGGAAAGCGGAACTGGTTCGAGGCTCGGCAATGGCTGGCAATCGTCGCGGTGAAGCTCAGCCATGCATCGCCGAGGTCGAGACTTGCAATTGACGCGCTCAATGGATGTAACTCGTCTCGGGCCACCATGACGTCGGGTGTTCCCGCGGCCCGCCAGCCAACCTTGAATCGATCCAGTCAGAGCGGACTGCATGGAAGACAGGGCCGACCTATTCTGAGAAGGAAGAACTAACGCCAATTGCCTCCACAGCCTACTGGATTGCCTTTGGTCCCCACGGCCCCCGTGCCGCCGACCCTGCCGGCGAGGGCTCCCGCGTCTTCTTCGGCACCCTCGCCGCCGTCGGTGCCAGTCTCGCCATCTTCGGCGTCATCCGCCTGTTCGCCAAGCCCCCTCCTCCTACCATGACCAAGGAGTGGCAGGAGGCTTCCAACGAGGTGCTCAAGGTACGTCGCCACACGCTGCTGGGTCTGCTATCGCTTTGGGGGATATGGACTGACGCATCGACCGCACCGCACAGAACCAAAAAGCCGATCCTCTCACCGGTATCGCTTCCGAGGGCTACGCCGGCGTCGGACAGGTCCAGTCGCTTCCCAAGCACTAAATTGGGCTTTCTCCCTCCCATCGTCATTAGATCAATACCGGCCGTTTCGCCCCCCTTGTATAAAACGACCCTTGAGAGCACAAGAGAGGATGAGAGGGTTATTATTGGTGTTAGGTCAATCGGGAACAGACAGGACGCCGCGCACGGGTGTAAATAGTGTACCGGAAGAGCTCAATTTAAAGCATCTTTTTTTCTTTTGTCTGCCATTAGATGTCCAGGCAGCGTGATCTTGTAACGACACCCTTGGCACTATCAAATTCACGGTTTACAGAGACAGCACAGCAAAAGACGAGCGAATACAACGAGGGTCAACAGGAACTTGCTCTCATATTAAGTATGGCTGGGGACAATTTGCGACAGCTCCTTTGATGCAATCATGATGGATCTTTTGGGTTCCTTTGCTCAACAGTGTTCATGTGCATCTCAACCACCCTTTACAATTGTTGAGAGACGGGGGATTCCAGTGCCAAAACCTATTGCAAAAACGGTCAGAATCAATGCTGTGCAGGTGAATCGGGCGAAGGGCTGTGCTTACCAGAGCGGTCCTGCAAGGAATGTAAATGTGCGTCCAGTTCTTGCGTCCATTCCACTCCATGGGAGTGGTGAAAAATCGGGTTCCCTCCTCGATACGGCCGTGGCCTCCGAGGTCCTTAGAATCCGAGTTGAGAACAATCTTGTACGTGCCAGGCGTTTCGATCCCCACTCGGTAGTCGCTGAAGCTCTTGTTGGGGTGGAAGTTGAAAATGAAGACGCAACCTCCTCGCTCAAAGACGATAATCTTGTCCGACTCGTTCTTTAGAGAGATGTAGGCCTGGGGGCTGTGCAGCCATCCAAACTGTGCCTCGGTGGTGTTCATAGCGCGATCAAAGTTGTTGAGGTACTGGTACCGCAAGTTATGATCCTCTGTCAGGTTAAACTGCCGCCTCGCGTACCAGAACGAGTTCTGGTTGCCCTCACGAGGGAAGTCGAGCCACTCCGGATGGCCGAACTCGTTGCCTTCAAAGTTGAGATATCCCTCGCCGCCGAGGGAATGTGTCAAAAGACGGATCATCTTGTGCAGAGCCATGCCGCGGTCAATGACAGAGGTAAACGGAGTCAGGTTCGACATGTTGGTGTACATCTCGGCGTCACACAGATGCATCATGAGAGATTTGTCTCCGACGAGGCTACTTCTTGTTAGCAAAATCATATCAGCAACTCCGAGACAGAGGTAGCTTACGCTTGATCGTGGCTCTCGGCGTACGCAATGGTCTTCTCGCCATGCCGTCTGTTGGTCAGAGTGAAGCAGATGTTGCCAATGTCCCATTCTTCATCCTGCTGCTCCTTTAGGATTTTGATCCACATGTCCGGGATGGCCATAGCCAGGCGGTAGTCGAAGCCAAGGCCACCAAGCGACAGCGGCACACAAAGAGCAGGCATGCCGGACACATCCTCGGCAATGGTGATGCTCTCTGGATACAGGTCGTGAAGCATCTGGTTGGCCACCATGAGGTAGACAACTGCTTCCTCGTCAACATCGGCGCCAAAGTACTCGTGATAGCCACCAGAGAAGCCACTGCGGACCGTCAGTTAATGCATGTAATCACATGGGAGATGGGAGCGAAGACTGACGTTCCAATGCCGTGGTGGTGGTAAAGCATGCTCGTCACGCCATCGAAGCGGAAACCATCAAAGTGGTACTCATCCATCCAGAAGCGGAGATTGCTAAGGAGGAATCGCATGACCTCATGGTGACCATAGTTGAACAGCCTGCTGTCCCACAGCTCATGACGGCCGCGAGCACCCTCGTGGAAGTACTGGTGATCGGTGCCATCGAACTCGTTCAGTCCATCGAGCACGTTCTTGGAGGCGTGGCTGTGGACAATATCGAGAAGCACAGTGATGCCCATGCCGTGAGCAGTGTCCACGAGCTCCTTGAGGTCTTCGGGGGGTCCGTACCGGCTGCTGGCGGCGAAGAAGCTGTTGATCTGGTAGCCAAAGCTGGCATAGTAGGCGTGCTCCATAATGGCCATGAGCTGGATGACGTTATAGCCAAGATCGCGGATCCTTGGCAGCATGTTCTTGGTGAATTCCTTGTACGTGGCGACACGCAGTTCTGGCGAGGAGATACCGACGTGGGCCTCGTAGATGCGAGCGCTCGCAGGCTTGCTCGGCCTGGGGTTCTTAAACTGATACCTCTCCGAAGCGGGGGGGTTCCAGAAGCGGGCATCGTATGCCGGCGAGACGGACAGATCCTGAGTGACGTACTTGATCCACGCAGGCAGACGGTCGATACGCTCGCCGCTGGGCGTTTGCAGAGAGATCTGGATCCGTGTCAGCCTGTCGATCGAGGAGGTTTGTTCGATGCGAAACCGTGCGAACCTTGATCTTGGAGTTGTGAGGAATGGCGGGCTGGCCATTGTTGGCAGGAAGGACAATTTTGAAAACGCCAAATTCGTCCCTCTTCATGGGATGAGACTCGCGGTCCCAGTTGTTGAAGTCGCCGGTGAGAAAGGCGTGAGTGGCATTGGGGGCCCACTCCCTGTATGTGATGGTGCCATTGGAATCGACGTTGAACCCAAAGATATCGGTACCCTTGGAGAATTTGTCGACGCCGCCTTCGGTCTTGTCCAGCTTGGTGAGCCAATCTTGCGCTTTGGCATATCGCCTCTTGAAAGCGTCCTCGAACGGCTCGAGCCAGGGGTCGAGCTGGATGACGCCTGTGCCGTCATTGCGGGTGCCAGCAGAAGCACCAGCAGCAGCGGCTTGCGGGGCCAGAGAGTTGGCGGACTGCTCGACAACGGCAGTCATGGTCGTGGAGAGAAGGGGCGTTTCCAAGAGAAAGCTGAAGAAAAATAATCAGATTCGAACAGTGGGAGGTTCAATGAAGCGGACGTTTCTTATATGAGGGCGATGTGAGGGATAAGATGGCTAACGTGGTGCAGGCTCCTTCAGCTGGGCGAATTGTTGAGAGCGACCAAGAGCTTGAGCTCGTGCATGCACGTAGGTAAAGTAAGCTAGGCAAGGGGAAGTAGTAGTGGCAGTGGCAGTGACAGTGGGAGTGGAAGCAACAGTAGCGGGAACGGTACTGAAGCGAAGCGGGCAGGATAGGGACAGGCTCAAGCTCGAAGTGGCGTTGGAGGGGCAATGTCTCCGTGTTCTGGGCCTGGATGTGGATGTAAGATTGCGAGACGGATTGGAACGAGCGAGCAGCAGCAGGCTGTCAGTTGTCTGATAAGGCAAGGGGGAAAAAGGTTTTTGCAATGGACGAGAAAGTCTCATCTCCCCTCCTTCTCTTTGCGCCCCTCGTGCTACGGAACGAATGGTAGGGCCCTACGTCGAAGAAGAGAATCAACTGAGAGCATGTTGGGCCGGCGGTGGCACCACGATGTGAGGGTGGTGCAGCTGCATATGCACCTGCACCTGCCCGTCAGGCGGCGTGGCCGTGAGCGTCTGATAATAGCTCGTAGCCATGACGTCGAGAGGCGACGAGAAGAGGGGACGAGCAAGGGAGCGACGCCCCGATCAATTCCACGAGAATTCTTGCCGGCCCCTGTCCTTGTGTCACACCCAGCTGCCAGCTGGAGGTCCTTAGCTGGGGCCCTGTCCGCCTTTTCCCTCTGATCGTCGAATGGGTTTTAGCGATCATCCATCATGAGCCTGTAATTGTCGCTGGGCCAGGCTTGCCAGGGTGCACTCCGAACAGGCGGTTGACCTCGCAAGACTTGACCATCTTGAGCCAGTGCATCGTTATTGGCCCAGACAGACTTACCAATACCTACCTTAGGTACCTAGGCACTCAGGCAGTGTAGTTTATTTTCTTGATAACCTAGGCATTGAAGGAACATTATGTGTTTTGCCATCGTAACAGTAGTATCCATTCGCGAATCACCAGACAGCTCCAGTGTTCCCAGCCTTGCGAGCCTGCTGAGGAGAAGCACCGACCACGACAAGATAGTGAATGACACCTATGGAGGTACCTACGCAGACATAGAACACCCCCGCTGACTCTCGCCGGAACCGGCCCCAAGTGGTCCCAGGTGGCCTCCCGCCACCCCTACCTTACGCACCAACCTTACCTGAAGGTACCTCTGCGATGGGAAGCTCTCAAGAGCTCCCCCGCATCGGCCAAACGGTCAACCCCCCCCCCTTCCCCAGCCAGCGCCGGAGCTTCGTGACTCGTACCACCGACGTCCATGCGACGACGAACCCTCGAATCGGTCTTCCGAACCACACCCCCCCGCGTTACATGTCCCATGGGGGTTTAGTCTGCCTTCCAACCTGCAACAACGCCTCCTACCATCATGGCGACCAGCCGAGCCTCCCTGCGCCCTGATGCCATGCCTCTCCTCGTGAGGCGACCGACAACCCTCACCTGCACCCGATGCACCAACCTCGCCCTTCCCATCACCTACCGCCGTTCCATCTCCCTGACGGTGCCGCGGTCCTCCTCCTCCTCCCGCCGAACCCAAGACTTCTCCTCTGGCTTCACGAGTAGCTATGATCCCAGTGATGAGGGCCGTGGGCCCATGTTCAACAAGACCAACTTCGCCGTTCCCAGCTTCTACCCGAGGGACCTGAAGAAGCGAGTTGACGAGTACGTCGTCGGCCAGCACCGGGCCAAGAAGATCATATGTTCCACCGTATTCAACCACTACCAGAGCCTCAGGCGTCGCCGCCAACGTGACGAGGAGGACCGCAAACAACGGGAGAAGCTCCAGAGGCAGCGTTATGCACGCGACCGAGACGCGCACGAGAGACTACGTGATATTCACCCTGCCTCAGGTCAGCACCAAGCTGAGGATGATGGCTTTGGTTTTCCGCGCCGCCTGGCTGACAGCCGTGCCCAAGATGACTATCCCGGCCACTTTGAATCCGTCGAGCATCTCAGTGACGAGCCCGACCCCCGCGCGCCTGCTGACGACCTGAACATTGCCGAAGGGCCCACGGGACCGCTCAATGTCAAGATTGACAAGTCCAACCTCCTTGTCATGGGCAACACGGGCACAGGGAAGACGTACATTCTAGAGTACGCTGCTCTCCCCGGAAAGCATGGCTCCCTCCTTCCGTGAACCCCTCGTTAACACGCAAGTAGAACGCTGAGCAAGAAGCTCAATGTCCCCTTTACGATAGCCGACTGTAACGCCTTTACCCAGGCTGGCTACATTGGCCAGGATGTTGAGACGTGCATCGAGAGGCTCCTGGTAGAGGCCAACTACGACATCAAAGCAGCCGAGAACGGCATCGTTGTGCTGGACGAATTTGACAAGCTCGCTTCCAAGACGCCTGCCCATGGTAGGGATGTCAGCGGCGAGGGCGTGCAACAAGCGTTGCTGAAGCTCGTCGAGGGCTCCCGTGTGACTCTGAACGTCAAGGAAAATAGGTCGTCTCGCTCGACCCCGCCCATCACCACAAACTACAACTCGGGCGGCAGCTCTCCATCATCCTCTCAGTCCTCGCCGCCCCAGGGCAAGGTCGACCAGTACACCATCGACACGTCCAATATCCTGTTCATCATGTGTGGCGCGTTCGTCGGCCTACGGTCCATTATTGAACGCCGCGTCTCCAAGCCCTCCATGGGATTCGGCTCCGACCTGCGAGGCCGCCAGAACCTATCCGGTGACAAGCATGACCTGCCTAGGCATCTCTTCGACCACTTGCCCCACACCAACCCCGACGCGCCGGCCTCAACACATAGCCCGCTGGACCTCACCACACCAGCAGACCTGCAGGCCTTTGGCTTCATCCCCGAGCTCATAGGCCGCGTCTCCAACATATGCGCCCTGAACCCCCTGACCCTCGACGACCTGTTCCGCATCCTGACCGAGACCCGTCACAGCCTCGTCGCCCAGTACACCGCCCTCTTCGAGACGTACCCCTCCCGTCTGCGCTTTACGCGCAAGGCGCTCTACGCCATTGCGACCGAGGCTGCCAAGGCCGAGACGGGAGCCCGTGGTCTCAAGATGGAGATGGAGCGCGTGCTGGCTGAGCCCATCTTCGAGGCACCCGTGCCGTACGTGCTCATCACCGAGGGCTGCGTCAAGGGCACCGAAAAGGCCAGCTACTGGGGCAAGGACGGGCGGATCGAGCTGGAGCGGGTCATGCGCGAGGAGGACGAGACACACGGGACCCCTCAGCCGGAGACGACGTTTGAGCAGTACAGGGAGACGGGTCAGAGCGGTGCCTGATGTTGATGTACATGAACGAACTGTGGACGTAGCCCTTTTTTACATATCTTTTCACGACAAGCGTGCAGGAGTGATACCAACTAGCCCGAATGGCCTACAAGAACATCATCTCCTCTGCCTCACCGATGAGCTCGTCCTGCATGTGCGCCCTGCACCTCGCCCACCACGCGTTCCACGTCTGCAACTCACGCAGAAGACACTGTCCCAACTCTTCCATGTCCCAGTGTGGCCTCGCCAGCCCCTGCCCCGCCTGCGTGGCTCGCGCGGGTGCCTGGGCGACGATCAGCTCGGCCGTCACCAACCAATTTCTCTCAAAGTCCGTAACGGTGCCCCTCGCCAGGCTGGCCACCAAAGTTTCGTCCTCGCCGACAAACCCGTCTTCCACGATAACATCCTGAAACAGGCCGGCGGACACGTCATCCTCGTACGGATCGGCGAGACTGGATGCGAGGTGGGACGCCGCGTTCTCTGTGGCTTCTGACCAACAGCTCAGCGCTTGCTGCATGACCGACCAGGCAGCAGCAGCAGGTGCTGAAGCGTCGTAGGATGCCGCCGCCAAGGTGGGTTGGAGCATGGCCAGTAATACGACCATCTTTCGAAAGAGGTGCAAGTGCTCTACGCAGAGGACGCCGTCATTCAGGCACCGGACCCCGCGAATCCATCGCATCATGGCCCGAATCAGCGTGGGAATCTGCTCGCGGGATTGATCCATCTGTCGAGCGGCCACGCCATCCAATCGCAGCCTGATGGCCTCGCAATACGTGTCGAATAGGACGAAAGCCTCGGGCTTCATAACCGAAGCTGACAGAACCACCGGCAGCATCGTGCCGAGCGTGAACCCCAGAATGGCATCGTCCTTCATGCCCTTGGCGAGAATGCGCGTCTCGTGCCCGAGTCTGCCATGCAAGAGTGCCTGTTTGAAGTTGTTGTACATGTAGTAAAACAACTGTGGCATCGCCGGGGAATCACCCTCGTTCAGTCTGAGGCCGTACGATTTGATGCTGTCTACTTGAAGGTGCGGGTCCTGCACGGGCGGCGAGTATTCTTTGCTCACTTGGTAGAAGAAGGGCGGAATCTGGAAGATTTCCGTTGTGTGGGACTTGACCAAGGACACAACGCGGCGCACAAACTGAACGTATCTTGTGTGTTGTGCATCGTTTGTCAGAGAAACATCATGCAAATCGTTCTGGATCCGTTGCATGACTGCCTTGAGTGCAGCAGCATAGTCGGATGTGTTGGACTTCTTTTGTAAAGGTGTCGATGACGTCCGTAGGGACGTTCTCATCCACACCAGTGTTTCTACCATGGAGGATCAGCAAGAGGTCAAGTTGCGACATCACACACAGACTGAACGTACTTCTTAACATGTCGCAGTTCATGTCGTAATTTGCATGTCGCAACATATCGCTCTCTGCGGGCAAGAAAGGATACTTCAGCTTCTTCAGGCTCAACGCAAATTGATGCTCGAAGAGCATATCCTCTCTAGGTTTGGTGAGAGAGAGGAGCCACAACTGCAGAACTGAAACGCCAACGTCCTACTGGTGCATTAGCTCAGTTCCGGCGATTTGCGAGCCTCACATACCGTCAGATCTAATTCCTTATCTAGGTTGGCGAGGAAAAGGTGGAGATATCGACTCTGGAGCGGAACAAGCTGATTCGGCAGCCCTTCGAAGAGCTCGTGTTTCCCTGCCTTGCTGCGTTGACTGGTTTTGAAACATCGTGATAGACGCTGCACGTAATGGTTAGCCTAGCCAGTTGAAGAAGACTGAAAGGAGAAAGGCTCACAATAGTGCCACATCGGATCAAAATTGCAGCCAATCTGCCAGCCACCGTCACAACTTGCTCCCTTGCTTCCTCCATTTTGGTTATCGTCTGTGGGGAGCAATCAACCGTCGAGCTAGTCTGCAACATGTTCCTGGCCATTGCGTAGAAGTCCGCAGTGAGGTCATTATCTATCTTCTATCGGGGTGTCAGATCAATTTGATATGACTCTCATTCGTACGTGAACATACCATGATGCCGTCTTCAAGCCCAGCCGCATTGTTCTCTTTCTGAACACTGCCGAGGGCCCTCTCGACATGAACCAAGAAAACATCGACAGTCGCGACAGCATCCTTAAGTATACTCAACGGATATTCTGCCGGTGACTTGGAGAATTGACGTAAAACGTGCCGAAGTTGAACTGTGTCCGTTAGCAGAAGGCCATTTTCCATGGCTTGATGACGTACCTAGATTTCCAGCAAAAATGGAGAGCTCCAAGCTTCTTGCGCACTTCGCAACATCGAGCGAGATCGCCACGGAATACCGAATGACTTCCATGGTGGCAGACTTGTTACTGGCTATGATGCCGTTGATGAGATTCTGGTCAATGCCGTGACTAGCGTCTTTGGACATGGACGACAACTGTTGCTGTATGTCCGAAGCCGTCGAGTCGTACTGGTCCAGGAGCTGTTGAAAAGCGCTTCCCTGCCAGAGAGAAAAAGGTCTGAACGCTGCCACTGATTCTTTGTGAACCACAAACCTTGCCAGTTGAGCCCAAGCCTTGAGGTTTATGAGGCAGGCTTCCTTGTGAGAGCTTGAAGGGACGACAAGTTTCTCCAAAAGAGCAAGAAGTGTGCTAGGGCGCAACTCAGCAGGTGTCGCCCAAAAGAGGGTACAGAGAAGGTCATGATGGTTGCGAAGGGCAGCAAGATCATGCTGGTGAACATTCTGCTCCTTGAGATACTGGCGGTCGTGATTCGGTAGAGTCCGCGCTACGAGGTTGCGAATCTCTCTGTCGGATCCAGTCTGCACCAGGCGTTGAATGGTCAGAGCGACCAGCTTCAGGAAAATGTGAAAGCAGCGATCTTCCGGTTCGACTCGCAAGGCCGTTTCGACGTGCAAATGCTCGAGAAAAGCGGGTGACTGGAAGACTTCTTCGTTTCGCAGATTTGAAAGATTTTGTGAACCGAAGAAATCGAAGACAGTGCCAATGACGCCGCCGCATCTGTACCATCCCCAGTTGTCGACCAAGTATACGCATCGACGCACGAGGGTTCTACAGTAATCGTTAAACCCAGGCGGTTGTCGATTGTTTGCTTTATACAACTGGAAGACTCGCTTCAGGGCAAGCTGAGGCAAAGCCCAGCCGTCCATAGCGACACTGTGCCGGGTATCCGAGACGAGTACGCCAGACGAATCAAACTCGCACAGGGGCAGGAGTGTGAACATCGTTTCCCAAAGTTGCTCGAATCTTTGTACATTGAGGCCGGTCTTATCTTCGCCCTTGATCAAAACCGGGAATGTGACATCCCAGAACGACATCCGGGGAATCCGCAGATGTCCGAGGGCTCTCATTAGCATGACCCAGGTCTGTGCTGCAACGTTGTCGGCTCGAATACCACGTTCCCGGTTTGTTAGTTGCTGGAGGCTGCCATAAAGAGTGACCAGTGACGTCGTCCCTATTTGTAGAAGACAGGCCACAGAAGTGGCTATGACCTCACGTAGGAGAGTTTCGAGCCCCATGATCTGCGGAATCATGGAAGCTTGATCTCTGCAGATCGAAAGACTGCAGAGTACGATGATGAGGAATTCTGACAGCACCTCTAGAGCCTTTATCGTCTTCCTTCGGTCCAAGAATGTTGCTTGACCTTTGAAGCGACTGAAAAAGCCTTCGAAAACAAGCTGCAGGCGAGACAAGAACGTTCCCAAGTTTGTATCATCAGTAACACTGAGGCTATCTTGCACATACGTGCGCATGAACCTTGCAGCATCTCTGGTGTCGAAGCCCGAATCGCCATCAGGACCTTTCTCAGTGAGATGATTGCAGATTGCATCAACAAGAACTCCGAATTCGGACGAAGTTTGTTCATCCCATAAGCCCCATTTCAAAGGCTGGCCGCTAAGATTGAAGTAGATTCGGGGCCGCGGCTGCTTGATCTTCTCCAGCAAGCCAGAGGCGAGTGAAGCTTGGAAGCACCCACTACCAAGAAGCGTCTCTTCATGAAAGAAGACCCCTCTTTGCAGTGGGAAAACCTCAAAGTGTTCGCTGTAATGAGCTCCAAAAGGCGCCAGGCCGAGCAATTGGTCGACGCCTAGATCTGCAGCACTGATGTGTCCGTCTGTTCGAGGTCCGCTAGGAAGAGGATCATGCGCATGTCGGTACTGAGGCGCCCTTGTGTCCACTCGAGTAGGCTTCTCGGTCTTCTTCGACCTCCTCCGCGACGGCTTTGTCACGTTCACCGAAAGATCCTTGCGCACTGCGGATTCGGTTTCTTCCATGACCAAAGACCCATCATTGTCTTTAGCCATGAGAGACATAGTACTCTGGAACACCGACCGAGGACGTGCTCCGCGACGATAGATGGCATCCAGCATCCTCTTTTTGGTTTGAAAGCTTACTGTGCTAGCCTCGTTCATCACATCCGCCTCGAATTGGGCAGGCCGGGCGCTGGCAGCTCTGCTTCTCGGCAACATGCGAGACGTGTTCTTAGCGGCAGCATTGCGGTTTGGCTGTGTGATTCTGCTGAAGGAGTCTGTCGAGGTATCGGGAGACTCAGATGAACCCGGAGCAACGCCATTATGTGAAATGTGAGCCAACGGTTGCCGGTCGGAACCTTGAACGGCGGTCGAGGAGTTTGTGACCGAGTGCCGAGGACGGATTTCACCACCGATCCAATCTTGCAGGACTCTACCAGCGTCGAGCTGATCCTCCCTGGTACCCAGACATATTGTTTTTCTACTTGGGCTGGATCTTCCTCGCTGGGCTTTGCTCTTCACAGTACGCGCGGCAAGTCTTAAGAATCGTGGTGCCTCGGGCTCAATAACGTCTAGGATGCCCAGTCGAGGTGGATTGTACGTCCTTTGAGGCTTTTTCTTCGACGCTCTCATTGACGATTTTTCTTTATTCTGACTGCGTCGTGGTGGCTTCTGTCGTTTTGCGGAAGCACCGTTGCCTGAACCGAAGTGGCTCGTAATGGTCGGTTGCTGACGCTGTCTGGCACCAGACTTGTCTAATTTTCGTCTTTTCGCAGAACTTGCACCCGAGACAGATTGATTCAGCTGGCGTTTGGGTCGTTGTACCATATGATCGATATCGTTATCCTCAACCACAGACATGTCATCATCATCGTCATTTACAATGTGCAGGATCTGTTGCGAGTAATGCTTCTCGGTCTTCGGTCTAGGTGTTTGCAAAGATTCCGCCTCAGACTCTTCGTCGTCGAACAGGTCAAAAGGGAAGGCGGGTGTGGACGGCGACTGATTTGATGTTGTCTTCATTCTCGGCATGGCGATGCCGCGTCGTTGGGTCGAGTCAGGCGGCATCGGCCGAGCCTGAGCAGCTCGATGAGGCTTTGGCTGCTCCATCGGTCGGTCTAGCCTGAAATGAGACGCTGGAAGAACTCCTCGAGCTCTGCGTCCAAATGCCACGAGTTCTTTGCCATGCTTTGGAGTGCTATTGGATTCCTCGCTAACCTCGGAATCTGACGCATCGTCCGTATGAGAAGCCTCTGAAAGATTCACAATAGGGCTTTCAAGAGGACGCTTGAGAGGACGCTCAAGAGGACGCTCAAGAGGACGCTCAAGAGGACGCTCAAGAGGACGCTCAAGGTAATCTTGTTCTGGGCTCATAGGCCGAGGTCGGGATGGTGTTGTCTGCTCCGATGTATCGACTCTGGGAGGCCGACCTCGGGATCCTCTGCTATGCTTTGGAACCTTTTTTGCCTTAGGGGCAGCGGGTGGTAGCGGCCGAGGCTGACGAAACTTGACGTGCGGAGGGTGCAACGGATGTGAGTTACCAGAGGTCGGCTCGAGGCTGCTGTGCGAAGCAGATCTATTCGTCGACTTCCGTGACGACGTCAGTAGGGATGACAGATGTCTCTTCACTGGAAAGGATGACGTCGGGGCAGTCAACAGCTGTTTCAAAGACGGCAACCCATCGCTCTCCTCGCCGCTCTCGTGACGTCCGTAGTCGATGAACGGGCTCGTGGCATTGGTCTCGCGTGAAACGCTGCGAGGACTGCTTGAGGTATTCCGTGGTGGTTGAGACGACGTCTTGGCAGTGGACGGCGAGGGGAACGTCGGTAAAGAAGCCGAGTCGTCCAAGGATTCATGTAGCAGCGACTGACTCTCCTCCTGGTGTTCGCTGACGGTGTTCTGACTCTCTTCTTGAAACTCCTGCTCTTGCGAATCGTCTTCCGGTGTCTTGTTCCTGCTTCGAGCATGCGCCTCCTCCAGCATGCGAACGGGCTTGATGCCGCGGGCCTTCAGAGCCTTGTTGTACTGTGCGCTCTCGATCATGTACGGATGCTCTTGTATAGGTTTTCTCGGACGCAATGAGCGCTCATAGCGCTGTGCGGCCGTGACAGCAGCTGCTATGGCCGAGACGGTTTCGGGACTCGGGGGAGTCGAATGTTGACGACGGAGATGTTGCGTAGAAGCAGGAGGGGGGACCGGCTTTGCATGATCTCGATCGAAGAGAAATTCGGGTGGAGGTTCAGTCAGCTCAACAAGTCCCGCTGATACATCGTCAGTCTCGAAGCCGAGGGGATCTGGGGAATCGCCGCGTGCGGAGACAACGACACGCGACGGCTTCGTAATTGCGGAAGCGGCAGCTCGGTACGGTGCTTCTGAGAACATATCGGCAAGCTCATCATCGTCCGGGGCTGAGGAGAGGGGAGACGACGCCGGCGGCATGGCCATGTGCACTCGAGGCTGGGGAGTAGTTGGCCGGTCGGGCAAGGGCGCCACCACTTGAGCATCTCCGATCGGTGAGGATGCGGGAACATCCCATATGCTCTGGCTTGTGTTCTTAGCTTGGGACAGCAATCCGTGGGTCGGGACGGCCTGCGATGTCGGGGGAGCGGCTTCATTGTGTTGGTCCGAGTCGAAGGAATAGGTGAGTGTCGAATCGTGTGCCTGCCCACAGTTGTCGAAGTCTCCATCATCGTCCGAATCCGGGACCTCCCCTAGTTCCCTCCATGTGGCCATTGATCTCCGTGCTCATGTCGAGCAGACTTGCGATGTATTGCAGTGCATTGAGGGCCGGTGGACGTCGACTATGGTGGGTGGTGTGGTAACGCAGGACCCGGGAATGTGAATTGCAGGTCGAATGTCTAGGCCTGCCGGATGTATTCGATGTCGAAGTGGGGTACACATTCAGTACCATATAGACCCCGGCCAAACTGGGCTAATCAGTGGCTACCTAACGTGAATTCTTTTGCATAGTTTGGCAGATAGATACCCTTTTACTTGAGTTGTGGTGGCGACGCGACAGGTGAGACGCGTCTTTTAGCGGGACGCGCCAGGTCCAAACCACTTAAGCTCTAGGTGTCCGTGCACCCGCAGTTCCCTCACCACGCGCCACAACCGCGTACAGCACCGACGAGTTTGACCAAATGGGTTAATTGGAGTTGGCAAGGCGCTACGACCCTAGTGTCACATCTATTACATGCCGGAACGGCGATGAGGCCTCTCTCTCTCTCTCTCTCGCTTTCCGTACAGGCGCTCAATTCAAGTAATATTAAAAGATACAGTTGGCACTGCCATCGCCTATAGTCCCCCTTGAAGGGATTCCGTCAACCATAACAAGCAACATACGTTTACAACCTGACAACCCCTTTTTTTTGTTCTACTTTACTCGCCCTTCAGCTTGTCCTGCTTGACAGTGAAGGCCATCTCCAGGAACTCTTGCTCTTCCTTGGTGTGCAGGCCCTTGGTACCCGCTGCCACGGACGCGCTGGGGTTGCGGCCAGCGTACATGACGTGCTTGCGGTTGTGGTGCTCGGTCTGGTTGAGGAGCGTCTCGATGCGAGGCTGCGTGAAGCTCCACGCACCAGCGTTGAGCGGCTCTTCCTGGGCCCAGACAATCGTCTCTGCGTTGGGGTACTGGTCAAGGTTCTCCTTGAGCTGCTGCCACGGGAAGGGGTTGAGCTGCTCAATACGCGTGAACGCCGTGTCGTCGATCTTGTTGTCCGCGCGGTACTTATGCAGCGCAGCCCACACCTGACCCGTGCAGAGCACAACACGCTTGATCTCCTCGGGCTTCTTGATGGTGCCGGCCTCGTGCTCGGGGTCGGGGATAATCCACTGGAAGTGGGACTCGTCAACAAACTCCTCGATGTTGGACCGCGCCAGAGGGTGGCGGAGGAGCGACTTGGAGAAGAAGATGATGAGGGCTGAGGCAACACAGGTCAGCACAAGCAAGATATTGAGGGGGGGGAACAAAAGGGGTGGACCAAAAGGGGTGGACCAAAGGGGGTGGACTGAAGGGACTTACGCTTGCGGAATTGCCTGTGCATCTGGCGACGAAGGGCGTGGAACAAGTTGGCAGGGGTCGTGAAGTAAGCGATCTGCATGTTGCAGTCCTGGTGCTGGCGCTCGAGCTTCTCGGGCGAGGGGAAGACACGAGGGTCCTCGTTGCAGAGCTGCAGGTAACGCTCCAAGCGTCCAGAGGAGTGCTCGGGACCCTGACCGTCGTAACCGTGGGGCAGCGACATGACGAGGCCTGTCCTCTGCATCCACTTGACCTCACCGGAAGCGATGAACTGGTCAATGATGCACTGCGCGTTGTTGGCGAAGTCACCGAACTGGGCCTCCCACATGACGAGCGCGTTGGGAGACGAGAGAGAGTAACCGTATTCGAAGCCAAGGGCACCAAACTCACTCAGAGACGAGTTGGCAATGACGAACTTGCCCTGGTCCTTGCTGATGTTCTGCAGAGGTGTGTAGGTGTCCTCAGTCTCCTGGTCGTGGAAGACGGCGTGACGCTCCGAGAAGGTCCCACGCTCGACATCCTGACCGGACACGCGGACGTGGTGGCCCTCGGTGACGAGGGAACCAAAGGCGAGAGCCTCGGCCGTGGGGAAGTCAATGTTCTTGCCCTCAACCACAGACTTGGTCCTGTTGGAGAGGATACGCTTGAGGTTCCTGTGCACGTTGAAGCCCTCACTTGTGCTGCCAATAACCTCACCAATGTGCTCGAGAGTCTTCTTGTCGACGCTGGTCGTGTTGTGCGGCAGAACCTCGGTGGCCAGCTCCTTGGGCGACTTGAAGCCGTTCCAGGCCGAAGTCGTCCACTCCTTGGAGGTGGGCTGGTATTCCTTGGACTTGGTGAAGCTCTCCTCGAGCATACCCCAGACCCACTGCTTGTGCTCTTCGACGTCTTCCTTGGTGAAGGTGCCGTCCTTGATGAGTTTGTCGACGTAGATGGCAATCTGAGACTTGTGCGACTGGATGCGCTTGTACATCAGGGGCTGCGTGAAGGAAGGCTGGTCAGTCTCGTTGTGGCCGTGCTTGCGGTAGCAGACCAGGTCGACGATGACATCCTGCTGGAACTCGGCACGCCAATCGGCAGCCATCTGGCAGACGAAGTTGACGGCCTCGACGTCGTCGGCATTGACGTGGAAGACGGGGGCGTCGATAGCCTTGGCGATATCGGTACAGTAGGCGGTCGAGCGAGCGAAACGGGGGTCGGTGGTGAAGCCGATCTGGTTGTTCACGACGAGGTGGATGGTGCCACCAGTAGAGAAGGCAGGGAGCGAGTGGAAGCCGAGGCACTCGTAGACGACACCCTGGGCGGCGAAAGCGGCGTCACCGTGGAGCAGGACGCCCATGGCAGTGCGGTGGGCCTTTTCGTCGTTGTTGTAGTGCTGGATGGCGCGCGTCTTACCGAGAACGACGGGGTCCTCGGCCTCGAGATGGGAAGGGTTGGCCACAAGGGACAGCTGGACACGCTTGCCCGAGGGGGTGGGGCGCTCAAAGTTCATGCCAAGATGGTACTTGACATCGCCAGATCCCTCATCCTCGGCACCGGCAGTACCAGCGAACTCGGAGAAGATGGACTCGTTGGGTTTCCTGACGACGTTGCTGAGAACGTTGAGACGGCCACGGTGCGGCATGCCAATGACAATGTCCTTGACGCCGTAGTCGACACTGCGATCGATCAGAGCCTTCATACCGGGGACCAGGGTCTCGCAACCCTCGAGGCCGAAACGCTTGTCGTTGGGGTACTTTGTGGACAGGAAGGACTCGAAGCTCGAACTCCAGATAAGGCGGTCGAGGATGCGGCGCTTCTCGTCAATGCTGTACTTGAAGGGCTGGGGCACCTCGAGGCGCTCGCGCAGCCAGTCGCACTTCTCACGATCAGGAATGTGGATGAAC
The DNA here is from genome assembly GCF_000150675.1 of Verticillium dahliae VdLs.17. NCBI lineage: Eukaryota > Fungi > Ascomycota > Sordariomycetes > Glomerellales > Plectosphaerellaceae > Verticillium > Verticillium dahliae. The sequence continues at coordinate 200,219 of NW_009276933.1, forward strand.
TCAATTCCATAGGATCCGCAGTAGATGCGCTCGCAGGCGTCAATGATCTCGCGCAGCGTCATCTTCTCGCGGCCCTCACGCTTGAAGCGAGGCAGGATGCCGGGGCCAAGGGAGTATTCGGTGTCGAGGTCCTTTTCGGTGAACTGGTAGTGCTCGAGGGTGAGCTCCTTGGGCTTGATGTTACCAAAGCCCTTCTGCTCGTTGCGAATACCGAGGGGATCGATGTTGGCCTTGTTGTGGCCGCGAGCCTGGTAGGCGCGGACGAGGAGCTGGACCTTCAGGTGGTTCGCCACCTCGGTGCCCTCAGCGCTGCCGGCGGCGAGGCGAGGGACGCCTCCCGTGGCGCCGGGCACGAGAGAAGGCGGCGGGGTGAAGGCCTGGGAGATGGGCATGTCGCCAGACTCCATGTTGCGGAAGTAGACCTGCCATGAGACGTGGACGCTCTTGGGATCCTCCTTCCACTGCATGTACATCTCGTCAATGTAGTTGGCGGTGTTTCCGGAGAGGAAGTTATCATTGGGATCGGGAGCATTGTCGGTGGCGCTGGCGTAATGCCTCCTCGCGGTCAAGCTCAAGGGTCGGCGGCTTGCGGCCAGAGTCTGTGTCGCGGCGGTACGCGGCGTGGTAGGGAGGGTCGAGAAGCGACGGGATGAAGGGGCCGCGCACCGGGAGCTCTGAAGCACCCGAGTGCTGGCTTTGCTCAGCGAGCTGCGCAGCATGATGGCGGAGCAGATCGAACAAGGAGAAAAGGAGAGGGGGGGCGGGGTCGATGTCCCGGAAGGTGATAACGATGGGTTTGTCTAAAGGAGGGAAAAGGAGGCAGAGATCAGAAGGGCGACGACGTAGTAGATACTGGACAGGGCTCTAAAAGTGAGCCTGGAAAGCCTGGTCAGTAGCAGACCTGGAGACCTGGCCGGTTCTTGCCGTCACAGCAGAGCTCGTCGGCAAAACCGAGCGGGCTACCGGCAGCAGAGGCAACTGGCCATTCAGAGCCCTCCGAGTTCCATGGCACCCGAAACAAGTCGCGCTAGGGGGGGAGGAAGGAGAGGGCGAGTGTCGCGCACAGTGTATCCATTCTCGTTTCGGTTTGTCGCATGAGCTTCAGCTTGGGCCTGTCTCGCTCTCTTTTTCGTCCTGTGCTCTGCCCTGACTGTTCCTGATGATCTATCTGGTGGGACGTCTTGCTGTGCTATTATTACAATCTCTGGCTTGGCCCCGGAGACGCCATGTGAGATGCCGCATCTTGTGTTTTGTTTCCAGATGAAAATCATTCGCGTCGTACCCATGAAGTGAACACTGTGACATCCCTTGTTCTTCACGGAGGCATGACCACTCGGTATTTGACCGACGCAAATCATAGGTAGGATTCGGTCATATTAGGTACACAGTTTGATTTGAAGCCTGCTGGTGCTGGGGCTGGCGCACAGTCTGCCTCCTATTCCTCTGCACGGTTCTCCTGCCCATTGAACTCTCGGCGTTGGCTGGTAGACCCCGACTGCCCCGTACGACTGCCCCGTAAACACAAATGACCATCCCTCGCCTGCCAAAAAATGTGTGGCAGCTGAGTGTGGCTGGTGCCAAAGCAAGCCACTACGACCTGCCGTCTCGTCATCACGCAGAAGCTCACTGGTGGTCGTCACAACCATCTTATCCACCAACGAGTGACAAGCCTCGAGAACGACTGAATGGATGCCTAGGCAGCTCACCCAACTTGCCTCGCTCATGACTAGGTAGTGGTCTACGTCCATAAAGCCCCGAGAGAGACTGCCACATATACTGCCGTTTCTTGGTCGTTGCGAGTTCTTCTCTCTCTCTCTTGGGTTCTGCCTCGCACAGTCGTGCAGATTCATCCGCTGGGGAGGAAAGCGTAGGCAGGCCAAGCCGTCTCCATTTCCAACACCCCAGCAACTGAGGCACACGGTCCGTTCCACCTGCCATCCTCATAACTATCGAGTCGGGTCATGAGCTCTGGAATTCTCGATACGACATAGTTCATTGCTCTACCACCTACCTTACCTTTTAGGTAGTCCAGCAAGTAAGGAACCATGGCCGTGCCTTCTGGTCGGGCAGCCTTCAAGAAGAAGGATGGCGTCTTGACTCTGTCTGCTGATCAGATGCACGTCACCTGGACACCATGGCCCGGCACCGGCACACCCACCGTGTCTCTGCCTCTCCCCAACATCGCAAGTAAGTCACATGTGGTGGACAAATGCCATCTACGGCCTGCTGTGCCTCCAGGTTGGTCGCCCGCTTCGCCGCTGACACGTTGACAGACTTGCAACAGACCCCAGATACCGCGGCTAAGGTCATGCTGCGGATTATAGAAAAGGCACCAGATGCGACTGAACAGACACCATACTCATTCCACTTTACGTCTCCAGATGCGCGCGCCGAGGCCAATGCCGTGAAAGATGTCCTGTCCAAATTATTGCAGGACCTGCGATCAGGTGACCCAAACCTACCGAAGCTGGCTTCGTCCACGGGCACGCCCAACGCTAATGGCGAGGGCAACGGCGGCGTCTCTGCCTCCATGGCCTTTGCGAGCTCGGTCAACTCAAAGCCAGCCCCGCCACGCTGGTTCGACGACGGCCAGCTCAAGAGCGACATTGAACTTCAACAGTCTCTGATGAAGGCGGACCGCAATCTCTACCAGACATATGTTGATGCCCGCGCCACCAAGCCAGATTCCATCTCTGATGCGGCTTTCAACTCCCAATTCTGGTCCACACGCACAAATCTGCTGCGAGCCCACGCTATCGAGATGAACCAGAAGAGGGGCTCCTACAACGTCTTGTCAACCATTAAGCCACGGACAGAGGGTGAGGAGCTCAAGCTGAACATCAGCGTCGAGCAGGTGCAGCTCATTTTCAGCCAACACCCACTCATCAAGCGTCTCTACAATGAAAACGTACCCAAGATCACCGAGGCCGAGTTCTGGTCACGCTTCTTCCTCAGCAAGCTGTCACGAACCCTGAGGGGTGACAAGGTGCAGGACGAGAAAAAGGAGGGCATCGTCCGAGACCCCCTTTTTGATAACCATGATGAGAGCGAAAACACACTGGGCTTTCAAAGCAGAATCATGGCGCAAAGCGTGCCGAATATCATCAACGTCGAAGCCAATGAAGAGAACCAAGGTGGTTTTCGAAGCGGCAACCAGGCCGACTTTGAGATGCGGCCCAGAAAGAACGTTCTCATCGTCAAGACGCTCAATAGTTTGAGCGAAAAGATCATGGCAAACGTTGCCCCATCCGACATTGAGGCAGAGCAGACGAACGGGGACGAAGATGCTACTTTCGGCCAGCTGGCGCTGCGAGACTTGCAAGGCGATGTCGAGGAACAGCGCGTGATTCTCAACGTCAAGGAGCAGAGCCGCTTCTTCTCCAAGCACGAGGACACGCAATCTGCGAATGCTCGCATCTTTTCCAGGCAGGTTGCCGCCGACGTCTTGTCCAGCGTCCGTCGCGAGTTGCGTCTTATGGCGACGGACAATTCTGGCGCACTAGACCTGCACGCTGGCCTCAGCGTTGATGATCAAAGTGACAGCGACGAAGAAACACGAAAGCCCCCGCGCGTCGGTTCCCGAGCAACGAGAAAGTTGGCCGAAGACGATGTAATGGCCGGCGTCAAACGGCGGCGCATGGAAAAGTACGGCACCGGCTCAGACGCCACTGACCTGATGGGACTGCAGCCTGAGCTTGCTGAGCGCTGCCAGTTGACGCATGCCACGACGGTGGAATTCCTACACCAGTTCTGGACCGCTTTTTCTCTTCGGTGATGCAGACCGAGCCGCAGAGCTGCAGTATTTGGTCGAGTCA
>NW_009276933.1:204133-219357 GCF_000150675.1 Verticillium dahliae VdLs.17
GGGGAACCCGAAAAAAGGCCCAGGAAAAGCCCTTTATTGGAAACCCAAAGGCGGGGGGGGGGTTCCGGGGGGCGAAGTACCAGAGGACGGGCATCAAAAGACAAGAGCTGGCCCCCTAAACATGTCAAGGGCGGCCAGAAAGCTGTCTTCCAGATGATGCAGCCCATCACCGATGCCCTGAAAAAGGCACAGGCTGACTACCAGCGTGCTCTGGCTGCAGAAGGTGTACAGGCCACGACCGAAAACCAATAGATGGGCTGGCCAGGGCGCAGCCGGGCCGCTTGTTCGCGCATGTTGTAACATAGAAATATCAGCCGGAGTTTATAGAGGCGATGCACAGGGAGATCACAGGAAGTCAGTCTGTGCTGTTAATCGAGAGCCAGGCATATTGTGTAAGGGATAAATTCTACAACTTTCATCATTTCAAAAATCAGGATTGAGCCACATGGCTTTCAGAGCTCAGCAGCGTTTGCAGTACTTGACTAACCCATCCCCTTCTATTTGGCTTCCATCAATCGACAATATGGTGGTACAGGGACGTACAGAAGCGTAATCGTACAAAATGTAAAAGTCTATCGATACAGCCATCGTCCAGTTTGCTGCCTATGCAGGCACAGCTGGCCGCACGCGGGCATCCTCTGCGTCGGTCGGGGTTGGCATAATACCAAAGCCCATTGTCTTGGGCTTGCGGTTGCGACTCCGCTGGTCGCCGTACTTTTGATCAAACTTCCTGATGGACTTGAGGCTGTCCATATCCTCACTGATGCTGGCAGCAATCTCCCCGGACGCCTTGTCAAAGTGGCGCTTGAGCAGCGTTCGTCGCTCAGGGTAAACATACGGCTCTGAACCCGTATGCAGGGCAGCCTGTTCGAGCTCTTCCTGCACAGCGGCCATGGCGGCGGCGACAGTCAGGTTCTTCAGATCGGAGCCAGAGTAGAGGACAGTACGATGGGCGATGTCTTCAATGGACACCGAGGCATCGAGCTGCTCGCCCTTGAGCAGAATACGCAGGATGGATTCGCGGTCTTCTTGGAGGGGTAGATCAACCAGGATCTTGCGGGGCAGACGCCGGAGCACGGCATCGTCGAGATCGAAAGGCCGGTTGGTCGCGACCATGATGAACGCTTTCGTGTCGCTCATGCCATCCCACTCCCGGAGGAACTGGTTGATCGTCTCGCGATGCGAGGGTCGCGACCTCGACTGCCCGCGGGCGGCGAAGAGCGCGTCGGCTTCGTCGATGAAGATGACGAGGGGGCTCAGCTTCTTGGCAAGGGAGAAGAGAGCGCGGACATTCTTCTCGCTCTGTCCGACGTACATATCGTTGATGCTGGCGCCGCTGACCTCGAGCATGCTGGCACCACTTTCCTTGGCGACAGCCTTGGCCAGTAGAGTCTTGCCCGTGCCTGGCGGGCCGTACAAGAGACAGCCGGGAAGCCTGTCATTGGCAAGAACGCCGTACGCGAAGGCCTCGGGCCGGACGAGCGAGAGCGACGTGAGGAGTTTGAGGGCAGATATGGTGGCCGGTGGCGCGTGAACGTCGGCGAAGGTGGTCCGGATCTCTTTCACGTCGACAAGACCCGTCAAAAGCTTCTTCTCAAACTCGTTATACTTGTGGCCGCCCACCTGGACACGCTCGGGCTCGGCCTTTTGCTGGGTTGTTGTTCGTGACGAAGAAGAAGTCTCCTTTTCCTCGTCAGCTTTGTTACTGGCATGGACAATGTTGGCGCTGTGTGACCCGATGACGTCCAAAAAAATCTGCAGCGCTGTCTTGGTACTGGGTTGGTTAAGCTTCAAGCCGTGGAACAGCCGAGCGATATGATACACGTCCGGGCCAGAGAGTACTGAGGTGGTGAAGCTGGGAGGAAAGGCTGAGAGATCAATGTCAATACCGTCCGGGGTTTGGCTTAGTCTGTGTGCTGAGTTGAGGCTGGAAAGTAAGGTAGAGAAGTGTTCGCTTTCGGACTCGAAGTCGCCGTTCATCGATCGCGACACTGCTAGAACGTTTCGCAGATTCTCCTGCACAAAGTCCATCGCTTCACGGCGCTCCTTCTTAGCTTGCCAGTCCGGAATCCGCTGGTGTTGCAGAGGGAACGTGATGAGACATTCTTCAGCAGCGATCTCCCCCAGCGTAGACACGTACTGCTCCGAGGGGTCCTCGTTTGCTGACGTGCCGACGAGGGCAACGCGCTTTCCGTCTCGCCACAATCCGTCCACGATACTGCGGAGTCGTCCCAGAAGCAGGGCGCCCTCGAGTGTCATAGTAAGCTCAACATAGTTGTCCACATGAATAATGAGTGGCTGTTGAGCCTCGGTTGACTTGGCGATGGCTGCTTGGACCATATGATCCAACGCAGCGTTGATCTTGAGATTTTCCCATCGATCGACAGAAGGCAGCACGTAGTCTTTGGCGCCTTCCTTGATTTTCTGGAGCTCTTCCTCGAGGGGGCTCTTGTAAGCGCTGCCAGAGCCATGTTGACGGATGTTCACCCACGCAGCCTCGATATCCCCTGACATTTCATCGTCGACGGAGAGAGTCGAAGTTTCTGCTCCCTTTGCCAGTCTTCCATTCATCTCGGCTGTCCTATACGCAAGCATTGACATGGAGCCTTTATAATAGGCAGAATCCTGGCCAAGATATCCTCCAACCAGCGCAGCGAGGTCCTGAGCGTCGATTCGAATGAGGTTGGCGTCAACCTGTGCCGCAACACGCTTGAGGAGCCTCTGAGAGGGGTACGTGCCGTTGTAGTTGGGTATGTTAACCACCACCAGCGGTCTCTTCAGCTCCCGGCGCACCCAGTTTTCGTCGGGTCGTAGGTGTAGCTCGGCGCGTACAGCCGAAGCCAACTCTCCTAGCAGTTTGTTGTCATATATCCGAGATCCGTGCTCTTCAAGGCTTGGTGGAAGTTTTTCGGTGACCACCGGAGGTTCGTTTTCGGCACTGGCCTCCTCTTGGCTGCCGATTCGTCGGATATGGTCGTCGATACGCGCTCGCAAGAAGTCGTCGTCACTGGCAACCTTTTTGCGCTTGTCCTTGGAGAGAAGCTTGTGTCGTGGAATGTCAACCTTCCTCTCGGGTGACAGAATGATCGAGACGATATCGGACGTCGATTTGGCCTCCAGAAAGGCGATCGAGAGATCTTTTGGAAACTCGGACTCGGAGGATGGTCGCATGAATGCAGGTGACCACATGTCTCCCAGGCATTGGTCTAGCCATTGCGCCGTCTCGCCGAGGACTCCAATGCGCCTGGAGACAGCCTCGAGGTCATTACCAGACAGCAGGCCAGCCTGGGCAGTGCGTAGGACGCTCTCGTCAAACGAAGCCTGGTCGCGAGAACCACCTCCAGATCATGCCACAGCCAGTCGTGCCATTGGGCACCCACATAGCCTCTATGCCAGATCGGATCCGCAGCAAGAATACGCAAGCGTTCTGCGGGGTCGAAGACGGATATGTTGGAATCTAGAAAGCTTTGGGGCAGCTTGATGGGAGGGAAGTCATCAACAACCCTGGCCCGATGTGGCCGCTGTCGGCCAGAGGAAAAAACACTGCCGCGCACACGACGTATCGGTGACTCGACAGGAGGTTCCGTCACGGCATTGTTCTGTTTGCGACTGGTGCTGGGCTGGTCTCCGTCTGGCTTGCCCGGTTGGCGTCCATTGTCAGCGGCGGGAGGGTTTTCGGGGGTATCGGCGCGGAATCGATGCGAAGTCTGGAAGCAACGGCGTGTGGACACTGCAGACAGGGTCGCGCGGGCTGCCACCGACGACGAGGAGAGGGCGCGAGGCCCTTTGGCATGCATTCGGAGAGTATCGAGGGTCTTGCGACCGCACCGTGCCGTGTTGACTCAAGATGGTCTTCAAACGAAGATTTGCGATGACTTTCCAGTTCACGCTGTTCGCGACGGCACAATTTCGGTAAAGCTCTCACCGAATCTGACCGAGCGTCCAGATGCCTAGCTACAGACGAGTTGATTCGGCCTACAGAGAGAAAAGAAGAGAGAGACGCTGATAACAAACAAGTCAGTCCGATCAGCTATCTATTCTCTAACAGCTGTCAGAATGAATTTTTTTTTATTGCCCTTTGGGCTACATGGCTGGTATATGCTACTCTGAGGCGCCTTAAAGGGAACCACCTCACTTTGCCACAACAACCTGCCAAGGCCTCACCAATCCTTCATCGCCCGTAGTGATAAGCATCTCCTCCTCCCCCTTCCTCTCAGTTCCCGCATCATACCTACGGCACCAAGTGATGTGGTTCACCTCGTATGGTCCGTGGGCATTTGGGACTGTGGTCAGCAGCCGCCACCTATTGCCTACTTCCGCCTTCTCACCCTCCCCAAACACAGCTATGACACCATCGCTGCCCGTGCTCGCAATGAGGCCTGTTGATGCACTCCATGTGGCCGAATAGATGTCTCTCGTATGCGCTGTTGGAAGCACTTCAGAACAGTACCAATCCTCACGTAGGGACTGGCGCATGGTGTTTGGGATGCCGCCGAGTCCGCCTCGGAAGGTACCGTCGCTTGGAGCAGTCGTCGACTCATTTGTCGTCGCGACGTCGTCTTCTTCCTGCCTCAAAGTCCAAACTCGTATGGTTTTATCAGCAGAGTACGTCAGAAGCCTAGGAAAGGCACCATCCGTCCTCGGCCTCGACTCCCACTGCACGCCCCATACGGTGCCCTCGTGGCCTTCGAGAACGGCGACGCACACCCACTCGCCATCCCCATCCTCGCGCCAGATGCGGACTGTGTTGTCGTAGCTCGCGCTCGCGAGAACATCGGAGCTATAGACACCGCTGCGGGTGTTGCGATTCGGCACATCGGGACACCAGGCCAAAGCCTTCATGTCGCCTTCGTGCTCGTTCAGCACAGCGACCGTCTCCCACTCATCATCACCCTCGGTAGCACCAACGTCTTCCCATATCCATACCGTCTGGTCACGACTGCATGTGGCCAGGTAGGCACCTGATGGTGCAAACACGGCAGACTTGATCTCCGAGTCGTGACCCTCGAGGACGAGCGTAAACTCCCAATCCTTGGCGTCCGTAGAATCGACATCCGAGTCAACGTCGGCACGGGAGGGGCGGGATGCAGCCTTCACCTCCGTCTCGCGTGAGGCACCTGCTTCTTTCTCGGAGAACGGAAGGTCACCGTCCCAGCGCCACACGCCAGCAGTGGAATCAAAGCTGCCCGTGACAAGGCACAGTTGGTGCGGGGGCAGGTTGGGCTTCCACGAGACGGATCGGACAGATCGTGTATGGCCGCCGGTCAGGGTGCTGTGTGAGGCGAGAGAGGCGAGAGAAAATATGGTGACGGATTTTCCGTGCGCAGTAGCCAGAAGGGGCAGCGTAGGGTGAGGTGTCGATGACCAGGCGCGTTCGAAGAGGTCAGGCTTCAGAGGGGGCAGGCTCGTGATCTTGACCTCGGGAGTCGAGGCAGGTCCTCCTGGGGGCACTTCGGCAACAGACGGCATTTCGAGTCTCAGGGGCGCCAACAAGGCAGTCAAACGGGCGTGAGGCGTGGAATGCACCCAGACCGGTAACTGCAAGAGAGTGCTTTCCGTTGTCGGCCAGAGAGGATGATGGAGGGGCATTGACACCAATTGGAAGCATCAATTTGCAATCCATCGCTGCCCCGCCATGGTAGACATGCGATAAGAGCGGAGGGGAGGATGATGTAATCATGGATAAGACACACCTGGAAAGAACTTACCTAAGCACCCATTTCCATCCCGCGCCGTCTTGTACCGTCTTCGTCTTGTTCATCATCTTTCACTTTACAAGGGCGCCAGATACGAGCCAGGAGCCCAGCCTGCATGAAGTCCACACTATAAAGTAGTGCGCGACATACGCCTTTTTGCTCAAAATCATGCGATTTCGCATTGTTTTTCCTTGCCATACTGCTCTCTAGCTCTTGGCGGGTTGACTCGGCGGGCTGCGCCATCTCGCGATCCCTTTGGCCCTTTGGTCCCTCCGGCCTGGCCAACGGGCGGCAATCGGAGAATAAGGTACTGCACCAATCCTGAACGATGCAGCTCCTCAATTTCTGTCATTTTCCAGCTTGGCCTTACGATGTAACCACCCCTCGAGTCGTTCGCTAGCCGATGCATGCCCTGCCTCCGCCTCCCTTACTTGTACCTACCACCGGCCCTTCGGAATGTCGGGCGGCAGAGGGAAAAGCAAGTGCGGGTGTCACATTTGCTTGCTTTGTCTGGGGAAATCGCGTGCAGTAGCCAAACACGCCAGCTATGCTAAAAGCAGAGAAAAGCAAAGAAAACAGCATGCAGCGCTTCGTGGCTGACTCGGAAACCTCGCCAGTCACATCTCGACAGCGAACATGCAACGCCCTCGCACAAGAAAAGTGTCATTCGTCGTCTTGTCACGTCAGGACGCCCACCTTGCTCGATTCTGGCCCCTTCTGGTCCTGCTGCTACCATGTACCTCGATTCTGGCCTTTCAGCGCTGTCGGCGGCAACACGGTTTGGCGGAAGAACTAACGACTCGCTCCCTCGTCCTCGAGTCTTGAAAGAAGAAACGCTCGGACACGCCCGAAGACTGGCCTCTCCACAAGGGCGACCATCGTCCACCCAGCTGGCTGCCTCAACGGCGGCCACTGGACAGACAGCCAGCAGAAGCCACTTTGGCGACAGGTGGGCGTACGTCGGACTCTGAGGCATGACTTACGCAGTAGTACAGTATTCATGACTGGTTCACTCCCTCTGGACAACAAAGAGATTGACCGACAGGTACGGTTGAGGCAGGCCTGGGGCCACTCGAACTCCTTACCTGGAGAACCGGCACCTGTAGTTGGTCCAGCCTCGGCTTTGCCCTCCTCACCTGGGGTCCAAACCAACTTTTTTCGTCGCAATTGGAGATCTCACGGCCGTGCACAATTGACACATGCACATGATCAACGAAGCTATGACTGCCGCACCGCTGTCCATCCCATGGGTCACAGCGCCATGTATCAGGGGTCGAGCAGTCGGTGACAGGGTCTTCCTGTTTGTTTCCTTGCTGCATCCTTTGTCTTTGTCTTTGCCGCCACCGCTTCTGCGACAGATTCATCGATCATCAATCTGGCGATTGACTTTCCTGGCGTGTCTCGATAGCTCATCGCCGCCACGCGAGCCCAGGCACCTGATAGACGGGTTGCAACCCAGCTCGTCGCCTTCTCCCGCCCAACCCCATGTGCCGATCAAGATCATCAGAGTCGTATCGAATTGCGAAACCACCGGTGGTCAACACCACAGTGGTTGACTAAGATATCCCACGTGTACCGGTGCGCTCGACGTTAGACAGCCCACATTATCAAAGCTGGTCACCAACTAACGCTTGAGGGCGACTCCCGGGCCTCTCCTCACAAGGCACTACATCTTTAGCCAGACCCGCCACAGCAAGCCGTCGTGTTCGGCACATGATTTGAGGTAACGGCGGGCAACAGAGGCGAACCCATGAGCGCGAAGTCAGCCACGATGTGCTCGAGCGACGGGCAAAGAGCGAGGAGCGACCAGTGCAAGTTCGGCTCCTCCGGTAGCCTGTATGTTTCTCCGGGTGTTTCTCACAATATTCTAGGCCTCGCAGGCGTGTCTGCTGTGCGCGTGGGCTGTGGACGAATAAAAAGGAACTATTCATGGCGATTCGAGGCTTGGTGACGGACCGTCTGGGCAGCCAGCTGCCCTGTTACTTCTTCCTCGTGCTGCATAGCACTTACACCCACAGCATGATAGGCCCGGACGAGACCTGTCGTGTGTTGATTCACTGTCCTTTGAAGGCAAGCACCTGAAGTGCACTTGATGCTAAATGGCAAGGTCCGGCCCGACCGGCGTTGTCTTGCGGGCTGCTAGTCGCCACGTACCTGAAGTTGGCTGAAGGTCTAACCATAGGAGGACGTTCAAGAGGGGTGTGCACAGGTCTTGTGGTTACCTTTTCGGTGGTTAGCTGAAGGAGATCGACCACGACAGGGGTAATCCCCATTGTGTATCCCCCCACCGCACTCCTCATATCGCCGCTGGACAGGCGGAGGTAACGGGGTTGCAGGGATATCATGATTTGCAGCCTGCATCTCGATACACTACTCGACATGATCAACCCAATGATTTGGGACGGCGACGACATGACAAATCTCCCCTTCCGCATACAACCCCCGCAGGCTGGTGTTGCTCTTCTCTTGGGAAGCAATGCAACGTACCGGTCGATCACTCTAATAACCAGAGAGGCAGAAAGCGAGAGAGAGAGAGAGAGAGAGAGAGAGAGTGAGTGAGAACTAACCAATGTCAACCAAAGGCTTGGACGATGGTGGCCAGCCAAGGCACGCCCTCCCTTGCTGCGTTTGTGGCGTCAAGTAGCGAGCTGCGCCGTCTGTCACGACGAGAGGCAATGCGAGAAAAAGGCAACGGCAATGGCTACACAGCCAGCCAATACTGGGAGAAGCCGAGCCGGCTAGACTCGCACCCAATCTTCACCGCCGACATGGCTCTTTGATTGGCGCCGGTCGACGCCATGCCAGGAGGTACTTTTCTGCGGTTGGATTTTTTTTCTGCTTCTAATCGCTTTCGAAGTCCCTCACTCGCCAATCGCCACTCGGCACTCGTCGGTGCCCGTGATCCGACGGAGCGCGACTGGTCGGTGATTGGCACTGAGGGTCGTGGGCAAAGAGGCAAAACGGTCAACGTTGACTTTGGCACTGGCACTGACGTCGATCGTCGGGTGCAGATACGCCCAGTACAGCACAGCACACCCAAGAACGCAAGCGGCTGATCTCAGGGCGAAGGATGGAGGAGGGGGAGCCGTTGGCGCATGGTGCTGACTTCACAGTTACTCATCACGCTTTCTGCATTTTTCGTCACACCCAAGCTCGAGTATCCTCGTCATACCTTGGCTCGCCCGTCGTTCACTTGACTTTCACAAGCCGAGAGTATGGAGTATGGACCATTCAACCCACGCGGACCCTAGTTCCAAACTTCTGGTCTCGTTTCCACTCGCCTTTCTCTTCCCCCCCCCCCCCCCCCCCCCCCCAACACGTGCTTCGTCTACGTTTTTTCTCCCCGACCGCGATTCCCAGACGCCGACGTGACCCAGTCAACCAACCGACACTCTGGGTCATGGCGTCAAGGCTAGTGGCTGGTAGCTGAGCCCGTAACGCGTAGTGTGTGCGCCGTCGCGCTCCAAGACATGTCTCGAGCCCCTGTCCCTCATTGGGCAGTCTGGCCCGGCTCTAGCCAAGAATCTGGGCTGGCTGGACTTGTATGGTACGAAAAGGGCAGAACGGGAGAAAAGACGGTGTCTACGACATTCTGACTGTCTGACTTCTGGCATACAGGAGCATCTAGCCCGCCGCCGCCGCACCCACTGGGCCTGCTACGGCTACCCAGGTCAGGCCTCCAAACTGGCGGAGAGAAGACCTTCTGGCAGGCCCAGAGGCGTGTTTGTTCGCTACCTGGCAACCTGCCTGCCAGCCTGCCTGTCTCTGCCTGGTGCGCATGACAGAATCGTGTTGTTGCTTTTTTCATTCCACTATGTCTCAGTTCTTTTCCCTACCTTCATCTGCACGCCATGTGTCTTGACAATGGCCCCATTCATATTCGGCTGAGCCTTTACGGTGTCGCAGCCACCGGTTGCGCTGATGTGCTGGCAGGTCTGGGAGCGGCTCGACACTGGACACGGCCATGCCATAGGCAGTGCCGGCGAGTACCATGTATGCTCTGCTTCCGTCCCCTCCTCTCCTCGGCACCAGCTAGCCTCGAGCATCGGGCGCGGGCTAAAAAAGGTACAATCGGCAAGCACTTGAGAGGAGGCCCGAGCTGTCATCGATGCGTACCGTTTACGTAGCGTAGGTGCGCCGCCAGGTTGGCCATCCCATCTTGTTCGGCTACCTTACCGGCGAACCAATGCAGGTTCTGATACCACCGGGTCCAGATGAGCCTCGTCCCCCTGGCCTCTGATGTCTCTACAGGCCACATCCCTCATCCTCGTCATACGCTTACGAGGGAGCCGGTTCGTGCGGTGGGTACTGTGGCTTGATGTGGGTGAGGAAGGGAAGAGACCAAAGGGGGGGGTGGGGGGTGGAGGGGCGCTCGTGAAGCTTGGGACACACACATCGAGAGACCCTTGTCGTCGTCCTCGACAGGCATCGCCCGCCCCTCCATGGCTTGCTTGGCTCCGAAAGATCGCTCACTTGTACAGCGTCCATGCGTCCTGGGGACCTACTCCACCACTGCTGCCGTGCTCGCCACAAGTGTCCTACCCACTACGAGTTCAACTGATATGTAACATGTGTTCCCTCCCCCCTCTCTCGCGCTTAGGTTGGCTCTCATGAGAGTTGTCCTACTTCTCCTCATCGTCTCGACAACTCCCGACAGCAAGGACATCCAACGCAAGGTTGCTCTCTCCCCAGGACATATCGACTGTCGTCCTCGTCCCTCTCGACAGGGCCCCGCCTAGGTGGAAGGCAGCAGGACGAACGCCTCGGCTTGCAACAGGACAATCTCCAAACCCGTCGTCGACTATCTTTCAGCCACTGCCATGTCTTCAGCATCAGTAGAGGACCTCCTGCTGAGGTATGAGGGGCACATCGTCCCTCGTTCCTTCAACGCCGGCTTCATCACCCTCAGCTATGTCGTCAGTCTTATCGGTGCCGCCTGTACTCTCGAGCTCCTCAACCGCCGGACATCCCACAAGGGCAAATTCAACCAGTACGACCTACTATGCCCCATCGCCCCGTGCCTGACAGGCTCTTCTTCTCGAGAGATTGTATGCTAACCAAAGACCAGCCTACTCCTCGTCAGTTCTGCAGTAGCCATGGGTGGCATTGCCATTTGGTGCATGGTAAGTGGCCGATGAATGGCCCGCATTCTCTCACCACACTACGCATTCCTGACATCCTCGTGTTAGCACTTTATCGGCAACCGAGCTCTCGACCTGGGAGATGGTGAGCCCGAGTTGCAGATTGCCTACTCGAGTGGCTTCACTGCTCTCTCTTTCTTCGTACCCATTGCTGTGCTTCTTGCCGCCTTCGTCGCCATTGGCACGAACAATGTCGTTTCATGGTGGCGAGTCTCTGTTGGAGGCATTCTAGCTGGAGCCGCCATCTGTGGTATGCACTACCTTGGCAACAACTCCATCGACAACTATGTCTGCATGTACAACCCTCTCAACGTTGTCGGCTCGGCCCTCATCGCCGTGGCTGCCAGCATGCTATCTCTCGCCCTGTTCTTCGTTTTCCGCGCAGCATGGACAAACACGTGGTGGAAGCGCGCTGTATGCGCCGTTGTACTCGCCGGAGCCGTGTCCGGCATGCATTGGTGTGCGGCGACGGGTACCGAGTATCAACTCGTTTCCCTGAGCCCGGGTAACAACGAGTTGTCGAGGAACACGACTGTCATTGTCGTCATCGTCTTGGTAAGTCGACCATTTGGGTGGCCGGCAGTGGTTCATGTTTGACTGACACGTTCGCTCCAGTCCTTCTGCGCTTGCTCTATCATGGCCGGTGTCGCCATCTACACCGCTCGCGTCCGGCGTCGTTACGCCAACAAGGCGCAGCAGGTCGTACTGGCTGCCGCTGTCTTTGATCCCCAGGGCCGCATCCTGGTAAACCCCGACGGCCTACTCCCTAGTGAGAAGATCACCGACACGTTCCTCGAGAAGAACGCTAGCGACACGTTCGGCATCGCCCATCCATTGTTCCACTGGATGTTCCGCGCGTCCAGGAACTGGTCAAGTGTCGCTACGCTTGTCAGCGGCATGGCGAACCATCTGACGCACCTGCCACGTGCCACCCGAGACCGTGACTCGCGTGCCGCCATTGAGCTTGTCGATGAGCAGGGTGACATGGTCGCCAACTACGACGTTATCCTCCGCGAGCTCTTCTGCGTCGCCGCCCAGGGTCTTGCCGACAAGATGAAGGAACAACTCACGTCGGTCGGCATCCTCTGGGACGAGATTCTTCCCACGGGCGGCGGCAACGAGCGCCCACAGAAGAGCAGCCACGGCGAGACATCTGAGGACCTCGCCGAGAAGGGCATACAGCAGCGCAGGAACAACCAATTCGGCCGTGGTTCCCTCATGTTTCTCGTCCGCCAAGTGCAGACGGACAGGGATGTTGCGAGACTCGAGGCTGCCGGCTACCGGTTCGCCGAGCTGCGACAGGTCAGTGGTATCATCGGCTCAAGTATGCAGATCAAGTGCTGGGACTTTGAGTCGAGGCTGCGAAGCATGGCTGGCTATGCACAGGACGAGAGTCAGCTGGAACCCGGCGTGCACCTCGGCTTCTTTGGTATCCGCGCCCGTGTCGGCAGCTATGGTTTCGACGTGCTCGTCCGCCAGGGTGCTCGCAATCTTCTCCCCAGCGTCCAGATGCCCCTGAGCCGTCTCGAGACATGGCAAGAAGATCTCCTACAGGAACTTGATGGCATGACCGTCGTCAACAGCGCCAAGAGGCTCGAGGCTCTCAAGACAATGTCGCCCCGCGAGATGCTCTTTGCCTCGCAACTCTTTGACGGACTCGAGTCGCTCCGCGCTTGGATCGACGACCCAGTCTTTGACGAGGCTCTCCTGTCGCCACAGATTGTGACGTTGCCTGCCCGTGGCCAAGACGCCGAGCACAGCGCGAGGCAGCACCCGACAACCATGATCGCCTTCCGTCTTGTCATCCCAATCCACGTCAAGGTGTCCAGCGCTCGGTGTGAGTTTGTGCCACTCAACTTCTTCAAAATCCACCAGCTCGTCGACCATGACGGCATGCACCAGCTGGCTTTCGCCCAGGCAGTGCACCGCGAGTTTGCCCCTATCGCGCAGTCCGTTCCCCTCGAGAGGCCAGCGGCCATCCTACAGAACAGACAGCGCAAGTCGTTTGCCTCGTCGCCGCGGGCTTCCCGTTTCCGCCGCCTTGGCCGCTCCGGTTCATCGTATGCCGTAGACGGTGACGGCAACCCCATTCCTACGGCCATCGGCCGTTCATCGTCGCCAACCCACTCCAACGAGACAGGCTCTACTCTCAAGCTGTGGCCTGGCCGCCGCAACAGCGATAACAACTCAGCCGGCAGTTCCTACGACGCGCCACCACCCGCTTATGCATCGCCCGATAACACACCACATGCGACAACTTTCGGCGGCATCATGGTCTCGGAAGAGATCCGTGTCGAGATCCATGAGGCAGGCGAGCTTAGCCCCCTCCCCGGCCAGACGCAGCGCCGCACGCGCCGGTTGCCGCGACTACTGGGTCGCAGCGGACATGGAAGCCAGCAGCGGTATGCAAACGAGTCGGGTGCCACACAGAGGGCTACCATGGTGACCTCTGGTGGCGGCGTTGGCGTCGACGACAGTCGTCACGGCGCGCCCAACGATGGCACCATCGAGATGAAGACGTTGTCCGAGGTGCGCAGCAATGTTCACACGGGCGCTGGCATGCAGATATCCAATATTGAGGTCGAGCAGGCAAGCGAGGTGCCGACCTTCGTGGATGAGCTGTTCACCATCTGCATCGATGGCCGCTGAGCGAGCCAACCAAGGGAGGGGGATTGAGTCCCTCTCCCTACTTCTCTTCTTCTCTTACTTCCCTCCGATTAATGTCTATACTATGTTGAGATGTCGGAAATGTATTATATAGGCTCGAGCTGTGGGCTTTCTCGTTTCTCACGCGCTTTGGGGGTGTTTTGGGGCGTATGGGGTGAGGAATCTTCCTCGCTACGGTGGTTCATTCGCGGTTGAGTTTCTTGAGGTTTGAGGATCCCAAGTCTCCCCGTACAAAAACCCTTTGTTGCATTCATTCCTATTATTCTCCTCTTCATGTTTTCTCTTTTATTTTTCCTTTTCTCACCTTTTTGATACCACGAAGCAACGAAGGGGGGTTGGCGGAGTTCGAGTCGGAATGTCAAATGGGTGGCAGATAGTCCAATTCATTCGTTCTCATGATATGGTCTATTCTCCGAGACAGTCCTCGTCGTGTGCACACCTGCCTTCATCTTGTCATATCTGTTGGTATAAAGGCGAACCGGCAGCACACTGGAGCAGTGGCGTTGATGCCGGCAAAGTCAGATGTCTGGACGCGTCGTCCTACTCTAGCACCCACAGAAGCGAACCAGGGCATTCCGTTTCGCTCAAATGTCCAAGAACCCCCTCGGCGGGCATGCTAGATAAGGGTTCCAAGGAGGGGTCAATGGCGTTCTTCTGCTGGTCGGAAGAATGGAGGTTGGAGTTGAGGTGAGGCTCATCATCTCATATGTTCAGGCCAAATACCAGTGAGATCTCCTTAATAGTCTCTTGCTACGCAATCATGACTTCCATCAGTCGTCGGCCGCGACACTCGACCCTCTTACGGTACGCATCTCTTGGCAGGTAGGTCAGCATGAAAGCGATATTCGGTCTCTGTTGTTGGCTCCAACGCCATGCAAGCTACTTCGCTGGGCACAGCCATGTAACAAGTCATGTAGACGCTCGTTTATGTCACCATCAGCCAACGTATGTTGTGGAACGAAATCATGATACAATGTAATGTTACGATTGACGCCGACGAGCTTCTCTCAGGCTCGCGACGAGGGTATTTGTTGCCCGCCTCTCTCATCTAAAATGCACCACCCGCTGTCGTTCAAAAAATGGTTCAAGAACCCCACGGGACACCTCGCAATGCTGGTCGTTTTGTCATATGCCCACAGCCTCACTCCTTTTTCAATGCCTGGCCGAACCATCCCCCAAACAATCGAGAAAATAAAAATCAGACCAAGAAAAATAACGCCTCCAGGTGCCCCGGGTATCCCTTCCACCTGTCTAGCACGGTCCCCCCCCCCAAAAGAGTGCGTATGTAAATGTGTTCGCTGCTGCCTGATACCATCGTCCTCCTGCTCCCTCCGAGATACAGTTCCCTTGTATTGAAACCAAGAGACGGAATGATGCCATGCATGTTGTAATATGTTGAGCCCCGAGGCTGGATGTGTAATAATAATATCAACTCGATGAACTGCTAGTTCGTCGCACCTCGATCATGACATCTCGTTTGGCGTGGCCTAGACTGAAAACTCGATGAAGAAGACTGCGTTTGTGACCTGCAGTCCTGCGATAGTGATAATCAGGTCCACATCCGCAAGCGCCGATCGAGTCGGACGATGAAGAGTCGGGTGAGCGTTGACGGTGAAGCTCCGCATCCCAACCGTACAAGTCGTCCTCTAGCATGGCTGGCTCACAAGATGGTGCGCATTGCATAGGGGCTGAGTCCATGTCTGGCGCCGCAGGTACGTAG
>NW_009276933.1:222243-223821 GCF_000150675.1 Verticillium dahliae VdLs.17
CGAGCGGATCAGGCAGGCAGGGTGCTGGACGGGAGGAGCCACCTGTCACCTGCTGAAAAGGGCGACAGATGGACGCCGGACAGCCGTGGCGCCTTTGCTCATGCCTGTCCCGCCCCCCCTCCTTCCTCACCTTTGGCATCACCTCAGACCCCTCCCCTGGTCCTGGAGGGCCATGCTGTTTGGGAAGGTCACGTTGTGCGAGCCGCAAAGGTTGGTCGTCAGTCAATCACGTACCAGTAGGCAGGCCGGGCATACCAGGGCCGCCCGCTCACTCGCTCACCTCCTTCATCTCTGTGCCCTGTACCCTGGATGCCTTGCTCTGTTACCGAGGCCAGCGATGCTCTGGGACTCCACTCTGGCTAACCAGGGGGGGCGCAGCACGCCCTGCCACTGGTCATAAGCCCCCCCCCCTCTCTGCCGACTCGGAGGGAGGGTCACATCTCGCTGGTCATGGCCCACAGTGGCGCCACGCTAGAACATCTCGAACGATTCGAATCTTCCAAAACTATGGGGCCTTTCTTGAAAGCCCCAGAAAGGGGTGGGGCCAGCGCCTGGCTTCTGGCCCCATCGGACGGACCCTCTCAGCCAATCCCTTGCTCTTCCTCTCCGTTCAGGCCGAGTGACGAATGAAAACACAGTCAGAGTCCAGACGCCAGAAGCCAGATTGCTGCCAGACGACTTGATTGGTCCACTTTTTGGACTGGTGCTACCCCAGTCCCGGCCACTGCGAAAAGCGGCGAGTGATCAAGCGAAGTCTGTTAATAAGCCGTCATGCGACCAAAGAGTTACGGAAGAGAATGGGAAAAACGAGAAAACAGCAGTCAGAAAGAAACTGATGGAGGAAAACTAAAAACTGGTCGATAGCGGGACTGGACGGTGAAGAACGAGAATACCCCGTGTAGCTTCTTGGATTCTTCGTCAATGTTGTCGTCTTTTGCGCCTTGTGCTAGCCCTCCCCCCCTCCCCAACCTTACCGATTGATTGTTTGGGGGCGCTGAAGGGGGGGGGCCGGGTTGGAGGGCTGGGCTTCGTCTGGGGTCTGGAGATCGACAGTGCTAAGGTACTCCAGCTGCATTGCACTATTTCGGACGAGATGCTTTCCTGCCCGTCGACGTAATCTCGTGGCAGATGAGAAGGCGAGTGTGCTTCCTTTGGAGGGGAGAGAAGGAGGAGGGGGTAATCGAACATGAAGACAAGGCGGGACTTGCCGCCCGGTCTGCCCAGTCTGGCGCCGTGGCATCATCCCATCTTCACACACAATGTCTGTCATGTTGCTCATTTAAAAATCTTGCCTTGCCTTGTCTCTCTGCCCAGACACACATATATGATGACCGGTTGAATATATCTGACCATGATGTCGATCTGTCCATCGATCTACGTCGCAGTTGGCCCCGAACGCTTGTTGCTACCACACCCTGCACACCACCCTGAAGGGAGGCACGCTCCACCATCAGTGCTGGCTCGGATAGAGGCACCTGTCGATCGATCACTCGTGGCGGATGTGGCTTGTACGGTTTGTTAGAGACAGCCTATTGCTTAAGGCCATTTGCCAGCTATGCCGTCCGCGTTGTCGTCAGT
>NW_009276933.1:224204-225330 GCF_000150675.1 Verticillium dahliae VdLs.17
TTCTTCCTCGAGTCAAAAGGTGCAGCTAGGCTGACGAACATGACTCCTAAAAGCCCAGCTGGATCATCTACGGGGACACGGTGAACACGGTGGATGGTCTGTGTCGGGGCACCGGACGACGCAGTCTGAACATGACAGAGACCAAAACAAGACAGGAGAGAAAGAGCGTTCCCACTGCCCACTCACAGCCAGCCACCGGCATGCCCCCCCCCCATGCCCTCCCCCCCCCGCTTCCCTTGGCCGATGCAACGGAGCCCTTCATTTGCACCCGAAGACTAAACCCGAGCACCCCACCGCTTCGCTGAGGTGGCGAGTTTCTGGAATGCTGCCCCTTTCGGTTCGGCGCCTTCTGTACCAACCACTCTCCGTCTTTCTTGAATGGAGGCTTGTCGTTTGCTCCACTCCTCGCCTGGACTTTGAGAGCCCAGTCCTCTCGCCCTTTTCCCCCTTTGACTTTTTTTTTCCCTTTGTGTTGAGATGTGACCCCCCCTCCCCTTTGCCTTTCGCAAAGCGGCGTGGCGCTAACGGCTCCTCCAAACGCCTGTTCTTCGAATCGGGGGATTTCTGACGACAGTGGGCTTCTCGAAGGAATCGCCCGTCTGCTCTACGGGCCACTAATTGATTGACCGACCGCCTTTCGGCCGTGCGATCCGATCCCCTGGGTGTAGGTAAGGGACGGCCGATGTTTTCCTGGAAAAAAAAAAATTCCCATGTGAACTGAAATAATCGTGTGTCCCTTCCACTTTGCAAGGGGGAGCTCCGGCCCAGCCAGTGCCCAAATGGGCGCTATTGCCGTGTACCGTGCCCTTGTCCGTCCTTCAGTTGGATGGCAACGACCCGCATCCGACCTTCCATCACCCATCATCTCCATCTACATCCGCTGCTGGCCGTCGAGAGCAGACAAGGTGCCAGGAGCTCTTGTCATGTCGCTCGGGTTTTTCGACAAGTCTGCTCATGCAGGCAACTCGCTCCCACGGGAACCATACTTCTAGATTCAATGTCCTTGCGGCCTTCCTTTGTGCCGCACTGACGCAGCCACCCTGCAAGTTGGAGCATATGCCAAGCTAGATGCCAATCCCCCCCCTCTTCTCAGCACGATCCGTAGAGCCTCATCGACATGACATGG
>NW_009276933.1:225430-242878 GCF_000150675.1 Verticillium dahliae VdLs.17
AACTTAAAAGATTCGTCAACTCGGAGGAGTGGCTGGCCATCCGTGGCTGCTTACGACTCCTGGTATCACTGACTTCAAACGCCTGCCAAATCCGGCCCCAAATTGCAGCGCTACCATGACATTTAACTGTGTGACGCCCGTATCCAAGTCCATGCACAACTCAAAGTGTCGTACGCAAGGTACCAGATGTCACGATGCTGAGAAGAAACCTTCCCCGCCTCCTCAAGCCCCCCCCCCCCCCCCCCTTCTCCACCGCACCATTGAACCCTCGTCATCTCACAGACCGGCAAGATCGAAATCCTTGCTGAAACCTCCATTCAGTAGCATTGCAGCTATTCGAAGTCGCTGCAGGGGCATCTGATCTGATGCATAGGTGTCAATAGCGTTCAGACCTAGAGCAATGCACATGCCGTTTGTGATTGTGTGCACGCCGCAGTCGTATCCGTTTGTCTGTCGAGGGGCTTCGTGTCGTACCACCCTCCACTCAGCCTCGATGAAGTTCTCTTCGAGAACGGCCTTAACCCAAGCCTGGGCCAGATTGAGTTTACTAGCGGATCCAGCAACGCTCAATGAGTCCATGTGAGCAATGGTCCGCATTTTGGGTCGGACCACAATGAGCGTCCAGTGAGAGTTCTCGCATACTGGTAGCAGAACCGTGTCGAGGTCGCCAAAGTTCGCCTTGGATACACCAAAGCGGCGAAGCGCTCGGCCGGTGCTCCCGGGTCCAGCATCCTGTATCCTCTTCCAGATAAACGACGACAGTGCAAGACACTTCCTGTTCGCTGATCGAGCGTCACTGACGCCGGCTGCAAGGTTGATGAAGCGATCTAGCCATAGCAATGTGCCGTTGACAATCTCATCGTTGAGCCATTCCGTCGGAGGAACAACTCTAGCAAAGTCGCGGGGGGTGAGTTCGGTCCCCTCAAAAGTACGCGCAACGCTGGCACCCTGGCGAGTGACGGAGGCTTCGACCTTTCGCAACCAGTCATCTGACAGCGGAGCCACCATGGCTTGTGAGGAGGACGCAAGCCCCCCGTCTTGAGCAGCTTCTCAGCATCAGCACGCTTTTTCTCAGCCTCCGCCGCGCTTTGGCTGCAACTGCTGCGAGAAATTCTCGTTCTTCCTCTTCGACCTGCCTGCGAAGTGCGACTTCATCTAAAGCCGATTGCCTCTCGTCGCTTATTTGCAGACCCGAGAGCTGTTTATCAAGGTCCGACCCGGAGAATGGCGAACTGGGTCTATAGTATTTTCGCAGCCCCTCTTGCATGTGGACGTTGATGCTGGCACCGTGGCGAGTGAGCACGTCATGCTCGCGGTCTTCTTGCTTCTCGTCGGCGCTATCGCTTTCTACTTGCCCCTCCTGCTCATCTATATGATGACGGAGATACCTGGCTGTATCTCGATGCCCGTCGGCGATGTCTCGATGAGAAAGTAGCCTGATTGAAGTGGAATGTGTAGCCTCCTTGCCGCTCAAAGTGTCATCATACGCCTCCCTGTGAACAAGGTTCGTGTTGGAACCCTCCGCGATCTGGGTTGTCTGGTCATCGTCTACCACGTCTTCAGCCTCTTTGCCACCGGCTGAAACAAAGTAGTGACCCGTGTTCTGTCGTGACGGCGAGGTCGGGGTGAAGAGGCTTGCCGAGCTTGTGGCTGTCATTCGCATCGAATTTGGCGACTTAAGGCGCGTGATGTATGAGGGTGGTGATCTAGAAGTAGACCGCTTCGAGACCGGCGATACGATAGCCGATCCGACAGAAGAGCGGGCCTTGTAGGGAGAATGGTCAGGGTTATGATCGCGAGATCTGTGTCGGGATGTTCGCGCCGCATTTGGCGAAGACGTTGACCTTAGCTTGTCCTTCAGAATGGATCGCATGGACCGGTTGTGCCCCCGCATCAAAAGGAGCCCTTCTCGCTGTATGAATCAGCACATTGTGGATCTACAAAATGCGCTTGAATCAAGTCAAAGGGTATAACGTCGTGGAATGTAGGTAAGGAGTCTTAAGAGGCAAGCGGCATTTCAGATTGCGCAGAACGGCTTGCAGCGAACTCGGCTGTGTGTAAATTCGGCTGCGCGTCAGCTACACGGTTGGTGTCCTCTTCTGGGAAGCCGCCTGGGATGGCCAAAAGAGCTGGCGAAACTGTCGTGTTTGGAGAGATCGGACATGACGACATCCTCGTCTGCAGGAACGCGTGCCATACGCTCCCACAGGGAGAGAGTTTCCGCCTCGCATTAACAACCCAGACTCGGAATGGGTCGTTTCGCCAGAAGAGCGTAGAGATCATTGCAGACCGTCCTCAGCAAACGATCATCCACGTGCCAGGATTCCAGGATAGGAACAAGTTCTGAAGGCAAATTCTCGAGCAGGCGTATCGCGTGGTCGATAGAAACGTCTTCGCCATTTCTCTCAAGGCGGTATCGAACCCGGGCTTGTGGTGTCTTGTTATAGTGTTTCGCCTGTTCAAGCATGTCCCTGGAATAAAGGTGCTCAATGGCAGCTGAGGCATGTGTGATTGGCATCACAAGTGTGACAAGATTCTCGAGTTTCAGATGCGCAAACTTGTCGCCCCGGTAGCTGAAGCGTTGCGCACTCCGACGATCGAGGTCACCAGCATGCTGATCCTTGATGCACATCGTAGCCTGAGAGAGTCCTTGGTGAAGACATTTGATATGACGATCCCAGAGACGGGATCTGGCATCCTCGTCGATCCACGAAGGGTCATCATCCCCACGCTGGGAGAGTCGGCGTTTCTTTAAGGCAACATTGCCTGTGTGGTAGTCGGTAGTGCGTTGTTCGACTGCAGTGGATTTGTGACTGACTGGTGTAACGCATCAGAATGAGCAAGGCCAAGATATGAATCAAGACAGCGATCACGTACCGGGTCCGAATAGACTGCTAACCACAGCTGACAACTTTCCAATGATCTCTGTCATGGCGTGACTGGTCCACGACATGGGGCCTGGGGCAGTGGCACGGAAGCGGCTCGTATGCTTTAGTGCGGTTAGTCTGCGTCTGCTGTATGTGATAAGAGTCAAGTGGTGGCAACATACGTCTCGAGGGCCTGGATCAGGGCGAGCATAGCTTGCAGTGCGTAGGAGAGACGACTGTTCCCACGCCGAAGCAACACTATCTGGCTCCAAGGTTTCAGCCTTTCGCTTGCGTGTAGCCGAAGGAATAGCATGCAATGTTCCAGCCTGTTGTCGTTCCCAAGAACGAGCGATATCCTCATCGACGAGGCAACTTTGATGCTTCCCTGCTAGTGAGGCAACTCCTCCGTGTTGCTTGGGCCTGTCGTTGGCAATTGGGGTAGAGGTCGCAGGGTCGGTGGCTCGGGCGCGATGGGAGGCATGAGATCTCGGAACGTAGTTGTGAGTCGTGCCTTCCTTCCTGGCAAGTTCCGCCTTCCTTCGCTTGAACGCCTTGTAGCCGTCGTAACGGGTCGCGAGCATCCAGCTGTCTTTCTTCGCAATGATGCAACCGCGAAGAGGGTCGTCGGGACATGCGAATTCGGGTGGATTGTACAGAAGCAGTGGGTTGTTATGGTAAGGTTTCCATCTCTGTGGGAATATGGCGCTGGTCGGGTCGAGGAGCCTGGCGTGGTTCGATTTGATGGGCCTCCAGTGAGTGCTGACGTCGCGCACGTCGACGAGGGGAAAGCCCTGGGCGATCAACCTTTGTCGCCGGAGATTTTCAGGTTCTGGTAAAGCCATTGCAGTCAGCTTACAGTGTTTCACTGATAGTTCCACTGCTATACGTATGCTGAACTGATGCTTGCTAGGATTCAGGTGAGGTGCGAAATAGGTAGCTTGACTAGAGAGGTGCGCAGGTCATGGTGGGGGAGAGTTCGACGTTGCAGGGGAACAGGAGGAGTGGCATCGCAAACAAGTGCAATAAGCCGACATGAAGATGAACTAGGTGTAGTGATAAGACAGTTGGGAGCGTCCACATACACATAGTGCAGTGATCTGAATTGTTGGGTGGGAGGACTAGATGCTATAGTGAAGGAAGTCGGGGACATTACAATTCCACACGTCGGGGGGGGGATAGCAGCCAGAGGAGCCTTGGTCGTTACGACAGTTATCGCGTCGCGCCTTGATGGTTTCTCTACAGCGCATCCGCGTGGTTGATTCTCTAGAGAACGGCGCTCGTATCAGGAAAGGTCAGGTAGTGGGTGGGTGGGAAAGTTGAATAAAGCGTGGCTTCACGCGCGACTGCGATGGTTGATGCAAGACAGGGAAGTCGCAATGCAGCATGGAGGTTTCGAGGTGGGTCCAAACTGCATTCACACAACACCAAAAGTACTCCACTTAAGCAATGTCTAATCACGTGTCACAAGTCATTCCGATCCCTTCATCAGCTTTCACATTTCAGGCACCGTTAATCAATTCTGCACCTCAGGTGTGTATTCCACCCTGCCCAGGTGCCTAGACAGGTAGCTGCATCGAATATCGTCACAACCATCGACGAATGCGCTGTATGCTTCTGGAATAGAATATTCCCTTTGCATGGTAATTCAATTTATACATGTGTAATCAGCACTTCTACAGCTACAAAGCATGTACAGGCTTGCTGTGTCCACTCGCGAAAATAGGACTAATCGTTACATGAGAACAGATCGTGTTCTTCAGAAGGTCACCGCTGCTGGCAGTGGGGCCTTTTCCTTTCAAAGTTGCGCAGACAGTCTCGCCTGCTTCGCGCCAAAGGAAGCGAAGTACTCATTCAACGCGTCAACGGTGCCAGAACCTTCTGCCAAACCCACAACAACACCCACGTAGCCGTCAGGTCGGACAACCACAACACCTCCCTTCTCTTCATCCAGACCCATCTTGGCATGTGCGGCTGCCTTTGCTTCCGGCACCCTTCGGTCCCAGAGGTCGTCGGCATAAACGTGGTCGCGATATCGTGCCATCAGCTTGGGAACGTCGCGCGCAATCTCAATGCTACTTCTCGTCGCTGCGAAGATGGTGCATATGGTGAAGAAGTGACTGTGAGGGTTGTGCGTCTCATGGTAAGACACCATGTCGATATCCGACCGCTGGTTCGTTGCATAGAACGAATTCCTGGCCTGGAGTCCGTCCGCGAAGTCGCTCAGAGCGCGGCTGGTCTTTGATGGCTTGCCTGCGAAGACAAAGATTCTGAAGGAGCCATTCATGGGCACCTCTTGTTCGAGATGGACGACGTTCGCGTCAACGACCCTCGTCACATTGGCGTTGATCAAGAGGCGGCCTGTACGCAGCTTCGACCCACTAGGGTTGATCAACGGCGACTGGGCGGGGTGCTCTGGCGACCAATTGAGGGCATTTGACTTGTAGGCAACGCCGTAGCCGCTGGTAAACTCGCAGGACTCCTTGAAGGCCCTGATGAAATCATTGTCACCGGCATCGGCTTGCCCATTGCGGGAAGCAGCCTGCGCCTCTGTCGCCGCATCAGGCCGTTGCGAGAATAGCTTGGCGTACTTGTTGTCAAAGTCGAGGAGAGCCTCCGCTACGTGCTTACGTTCGGTTTCGTACGTTGCCAGCAGATTCCGGTGGGCGAAGCCAGCTTCGACCAGATGGATCTTCCAGGCCAAGTTCTGGGCGTCCAGGAAAGCGGTGTTCATGCCCTGACCTGCTTTGGGCTGTTCGGCACGTTAGCTAGCGTTCGGTTCGACGGCGGCTTCGGTTTCTGAGACTTACACTGTGAGTGTGACACGCATCGCCACCGAGGAAGACACGATGATCCAACGTGTAGCGGTCGGCAATACCCTGACCGATTGGGTACACCGAGTACCATTCGACACGATCCCACTCTACATGATACGGTTGGAAAATGCGCTTCGCCGAAGCTTGGACATCTGCCTCCGTGGCCGTCTTTCGTGGGTTCCAGTCGGCATCGGTCGACGAGGCAATCTGAATGTACAGGCGCACCATGTTATTCTCCCGGGGGATCACCATGATGGAGCCGTGCGGGCTGTGGATGGTGCACTTCATCTATTATCATAGTCAGCCGACATGAAACATGGACGTTTCGTTTTCGTTGCCTGCCAACCACGAACCTTGATGTCGGGAAAGTCGGTCCGGACAACGCCGTCCATGACACCCCATACGTGCTCAATGGGATCCTTGTGCTTGATGCCGATGTTGAGCTGGTTCCTGATGAAAGATCTCGCACCCTCGCCGCCAAAGAGATACTTGGCACGGACCGTCTCCTGAGCACCTCCATCTTGGTGTTCCAGCTGCACCTCGACTGGGTACTCTGGGTCTTGCGCGACGTCTGAAGTGAAGCCTGAGATTGTCCACGGACGCTGAATGTTGACGTTGTTCTTGGTAAGGTCTGAGATGAATACTTGCTCAATGAGGCCCTGGTGGAGGAGAGTGGTGAAGGGATACCGCGCGTCGATGAAGCTGGGGCAGCTCGCCCATGTGCCGGTCCTCGCGATGCCATCACCTTTGCTCACGGGATCCCAGAAGGCAACCTCGAAGACACGAGCGGGTTTGTGGGCCATGATGTGAGTTTTGAGGCCCATGTTGCGAAGAAGATCAAGAGAGCGCGGCTGAATGCCATCAGCACGGCCCGTCTTGGTTGGTTCCGGCCGGTTGTCAATATGCTTGATCTTGTAGCCCCACCTGGCCAGACAAGTAGACAGCATGAGGCCAACAGGGCCAGCACCGACGATGACTGTACGACGAATGAGAACGGAATCATGATAAGAGAACAGTCGCCTCGTGAAGTGACGGCGCGGACTATACAAACTGACCTATGTCATATTTGGGAACATCCCGGGAGGCGCCCGTCATGTTGAGATTGGCCTTGGAGTTCGGAAGGAAAAGATAGCGCTTGTAAAGGGACTTTGGGTCTGAACAGGGATGGTTGGGATAGTCCGATCACTCGGAAGATGGTACCGATCGCGGAATGTGTGAGGGTTCAAGGACGCAGGACTGGAGTGCGAGGCAGCGATGCTTATAACTCAGGTCAAAGGTGGCCGTGATGGATGCCGAAGTCACGGCCGTTAAATGGGACATGTGGGGAGCTACTGGAGTAGCATGGACGGGTAGAGGGAACGGTAATTGACCCCGCGATCCAGGGCTCTCGCTCTGCCCTGCGAAGAGTCCCATATTCCCGGGATCTGTTTGGTGGCAGGACCAGGAGGCGGGGCCTGAATCATTGCCAGCCAGAATGCCCGGCCTTGGAGAGAGTGAGGAGTCGCAAGGCCAGGACGCACGTTTGCCCCACGCCGGGAAGTCGACTCGGTAGTGATGATGGTGGGTCGCCGGACTCTTCGTTGTCGCTGTGTGATATAAGCGGCATGTCATTGGTGGCTTAGCGTCGGTCGTCGTAGTCGGGAAATCCGACTGGTACGTACCTTTTTACTTACCTGGTAGCCGGTGAGGAGACCGTTCCGACTCTGAGCTGAGGCTCGGAATTGCCATACCGCTCTCGACTGGAGGAAGTTAACGACATGCCCATGCTCCGATTTTCCCATTCTTCACAGCCCTGGAGTGCCAACAACAGTCGTTCTATAGTCAGTCCGCTATGACTGCGGACGCAATGGCACAGTCCAGCCGAATTTGGCCGCGGATGGAAAAGCAACAGGACCACCATGGCCATTCCCAGGATGGTCCCTGTCGATGACTGAACCAGGTGCTTGGAATTGGGTTGGGCAATGCTGCGGTCTTGCGCAGACTTTGCAGCCGATCTCACGAGACAAGCAACCAAAGATGGCGATGTTGTAGAGTATCTGGTGATGTTCAAGTAATTGAGTCCATCGAGGGAGCCATCTTCGTCTTACACTGAAGGACATGATCGATGACTGCATTCTCGCTAACGGTAAGATGGTTTCTATAATGGTACGGCAGGATGACTCCTCCTCGCCGCAGCCGGACCTGAAGCTGGAGCCGGATGACTGTGGTCGTCCAGCTGGAGCACAGGACCTCAACTCAGGTATGTCACATCACATCATACAGGTCAGCATATCTTGGAAGACTCTTCTTTGCCTGTACCTGGCAAGGTATGTTGGTTGCCTTTCCCCCTAGTGCGGTGAGCATTGGCAGGAGCGCGACGACGTGGAAGGGTCAATAGTGCAAAACGCGCCACCGACCCGGATCACAATAACCAACGGCGGACTCCCATTCACCTCTTCATTGACAATAGCAACACAGACCTTCTACTGACCCGTGACATCACTACCAGAGTCGCCATTGTCAAAGGCGTCACGTCTTCAACACTGGATAGACGGCCTGGATAGTGACCTTTTCAGGGATCCGGAAGAGGTCGGGCCTTTCCCCAGTTGGACTGCACCGCAACTATACACGCCAAGCGTCTCTGGCTTTTCTGGAACCTGCTCTACCCTAGTTTCCTCACCTCGAGGCACAGCGCATTCCAGCTCCAGGATCCAGTGCCCGCCAGAAAGCTTCGCTTCAGTCGTTGCAAGGGATATAGCTACCATGCTCGACAAGACATTTGGCACGCACCAGAGGAAAGGCAGGAGCCTGGACAACCCCGTCAACAGGGAGGACACTCGGAGTCCGATTCATGGCACTTTTGTATCCGTGTCGCCTAGCCGAGCGCGATCACTCTCGCCCCATAAACGACTACCTCGACAGTCTGTTCATATCAACATGGATCTGACGGAGTATCAGATGGACCGTTTGGCTGATGTGTGAGTTTAAGAGTCTGGTCCCTTACACACGGCAGATGTCGCTGATGGAGACTGGGTTTTCTGATAGGTTCTCTAGTCACAGCAACGTGAATTGCAAGAGTCCCATTGGTCTTGAGGGTGACCAAGACGCCATCAAGAACGCGTTGCATGAATTCAATAAGGACCCAGAACAACACGGTCTATCCAGCCAAGGCATGAGTTCTTTCACAAAATCGATTCCTCAGATCCCTCGCCACAACAGATCGAAACACCAAGGCAACGACGAATTGAGCCCGTCCCCTTACCAGAAGCGAGGGGAGTACAAGCGTTGCAGCACCTCAACCACGTTCTCCGACCTCATGCCTCCGTTTTCCGATAAGATCGGAAGACTGTCGGGAACGATTGCCGAACGTCGGTGCCAGAACACGCCAAACCGCATAGTCGTCGACGAGGCCAGAAAGTATGGAACCTTTGTGCATCGCGCTCCGACGGTACCGGCCGCTTGTCACCCTCTCAAGTCTCATCCTGTATTTGCGCCTGTAGATGACAGCTGGTCCTCGGTGTACTCACAAGAAGAGCACCGGGCAGATGCTCGTGTACGCCCGTTGTCTATTGAGAAGAGTACCGTGTCGCGTCGCATTGACGACGCCCTGCAAGCATACCGCGACTGGGATCCCATGGAGATTTCAAGTCCTGAACTACTTGGTCCAGAACCTTTGAAAAGCCCTACGCGCAATCGTAGCCCGCATCCAGAGCGACGATGCGCCGAGAGCCCCCGCCAAGCGCCCCAGCTTGCCACGCGGGCAGAACAGCTGAAGCAAGTGACAGCTGAGGCAGACTCATATTCTCCTCTCGTCACTTACTTTGCTTTTGAGGGTCTTCCTGTGCAAAAGATTGGCGGCAAAACACTCATCGGGGAACAGGGTTGGCTTAAGCGTCCCAACACCAATCAAACCCCGGAACACAAGAAGAAGAATGGCTCACCGAAGAAGACAGGGCTTCTGGATAGCATCAAAAAAATGGCCAAGGGCATGGTATGTCATTCGCGGTGCAGACTGCTCTTCACGACAGTTGGGAAAACATCATCAAAGACTGACGAGATACAGACTGAGAGCAAGACCGTGCGGCGGCCTCGTGAGGTCGAGAAGGACGCCAGCCCCCCAAAAGCCGACAAATTAGCCATATCACTGGACCCTCGCGAGCAAAGTCTTCTATACTGCGAACTAGAATTCCAAGTCAGCAATGCCATCCATGCATACATTACCAACGAGCTCGGCCACGGTCGCCTGGATACAGATAAGCTGAAGGTTATCGCCAATGGCTGGAAAGGCAAAGGCCGTCCCCGCGTCGTAGGCTTCCGATATGACCTGGAGACACAGTTAGAGCTCATCAACCTTCACCTCACCGATTTCCGCTTCTTCGGCCGTCGCCAGGGAAATCCGCTCGAGATTGCTGGGCTTCTACACGCCATGAAGGTCAACGCGCGCGCCATGCGCATCCGTACCTTCTGTCAGCCCGACTCGGTCATTGCCAAGCAGCTGGTCGACTCGCAATCTCTCTTCAACACGATCGGCTGCTCTGACGTACAGCAGGTTGCGCTTGCTGAAATCGCCCAGTTCTTCAAGGTCATTGTCGAGCGCGAGCGGTCGTACCGCAGTCAGCGAACAAGACCCGGCGTCACCGAGCAACAGGGAATGTTCCACGACTACCGGAAACAACACCACTGGGACTCTTCAGGCAATGAAGGAGTCAATGACATAGATCAGGCTGGGGCCCTGAATGGTAAAGACGCCAATCGAGATGACGGCGGTGGTTCACCACTCGAGTTTCGTGGCTCGCACTAGTTGCCAGTTGGCTATTCCGTCGGCTGCCCACGATAGTAGGTTAGAATCCGTCACTGGATTCTTTTGACAGGTTTCAAGGAAGGGGGTTGGGAAGTAGTATAGGTGTACCACCAGGATATGTTCGGACATTGTATAAGGTAGTCTTGTCTTGACAAAGCAAGACATCGCAGTCTCAAGCAGGGTAGAACATGGACGGCTCAATGTAGATTATTGTAAAACGCTGGCGTCCTGGTGTACTCGCTTCGTCCTGTATCAACCAAAGCCTGAACCCCCAAGCCCACATCAAAAACATACAAAGCAAAAGGCGAACGCCAAGTCCCGTGGTATGATGCTAGCGTTGCATCCTGATAGCCCAAACCTCAATCGCCAGGCCTCATAGCAGCCAGATATCACCCCCTGTGCCGAAATTCATCATGGCTCGCCAACCTGCGTGGCATTCGGTGAGCCGGTGTGCCAAAGTCGTCACTGTTACCCCATCCCAAGTCTCGATCATAGAATCTGCCGCGACTGTCACCACGGCGCGGCCGCCCACCAGATGAGCCCCACTTCTGCTCCCACGCCTCTTGCTCCCTTCGATGTCTTTCACGGGCGTTCTCGAAGCGCTTCTCGATGGCATTCGCTCCGAGGCCACCGACGATGGCACCGACGACAGTCGACATGACCCGCGACCTGTCAGTCTCGCTCGTACGGCCCTTATACGAGCCTACAGCCGCGGCCTTCTTATCTCGCGATCGCGTGGCGGCATCGCTCGCCTCGCGTGCAGCTAGGCCGCCGACAACGGCGCCGAGGAGCCCGACACCCAGACCGGACGAGGTCTGCGTGAAGGTGCTGTCAACTGCATGGCGGGCGCGATCAATAGGGCTTCTGTCGTTGGAATGACGTTCGTGACGGCTGGGACGAGAGGAGGACCGGGTGCGGTAGGCGTCGCTGCGGTCGTGACGAGAAGGTGGGCGTTGGATGACACCATGCTGAGGCGGCAGAGAGCGCGGACGACCGTAGTCATCCGGAACTTGGAGATACTCGTGTGTAGGGCCTGGGTTGTATGTGTAATTGCGATACTGCGGCCTGTCGTCTGGAAACGGACCGGGCGAGAAGTCGCGGCGCGGGGCTCGCCCGCGGTAGAAATCTTCCCCTGCGCCTTGCTCGTAAAACCGTGACATGTCTCGAGGGTGTGGGCAGAAATGCGACTTGGTGTGCGAAGGACTCAGTATGCGCAAAAAAAATCGGGATCAAAAGAGGGCTGTGAATAATCCAGCAAGATATTGCAAGTACTATTGGGAAACCAAAATGCGATGCTGACTGAGGTCAAGGGAAATGGGTATGACAGGGTCAGAAGTGCATCATGCGAAAGACCTGGTGGTGCGCCAATCAAAAGACCCGACTCAAGGACCTTCCTTGAGTAGGTGGTCAGCTATCGTCATGAACGCCGACCGCTAGGTATCTCATGCAGCTAAAACGCAGTCCTCTGAGCTGTGGGAGTGGGCATCTGCTCACGAGGTGTGATGTGGTTCGATTGCGACACACTGGAGGGCGGATGATGTCACTCATCCATTTAAATCAAAACTGTAGCCCAGCCTGACCCAGCTACTTAGGTAGGTACCCTCGGAGTAACTAGGTACCATACCTAGGTAAGGTAGCCCAGGAGTAAGGAGTTCAACACATGTCAAGTGACTCTTCTTTGCAGCTAGGTAGTCGAGCCAGCCACATCTCTACTTCAATGCATCTGCCCAAATGCCATGATCCTATTTGAGAACTTAAATGTCGTTTGTGTGCGCATATCGCACAGGTAGAGGTGCCGCTTTACCGGCGGCTGGCTCTCCCACCATATCGTTTGCAGTGTCGAACACGATGCTATACGTGCCCCTCGACCAGTAGCCTCCAAATCCGTAACAGGTCGCGCCGCCCCCAAGGATAACATACTGGTGGTGCCCGATATATACGACAGAGGACCCAATGAAAAAGGGGCGCAGACTACGCTTCTCATCAACGTCGACAAGACAAGCGACTGCATTGAAACCATTCGCTCCCATCTTGAGCACCAGTATATCCTGATCTTGTGGCAGCTGAGAGCCCGCCGTGACACCGCCGAAGAGGAGGAAGCATCCATCAGGCGTGGGGAGGCAGTTGGCTCCGAATCTATGCAGGCTTGAATGGTGCCCAGTTAGTGAGGGGTCTGCATCCGCACCGCGTCTGAAAGATATGGAGAGGTCAGACTGTGGACTGTTAGTAAGTCCCGTTTGGCCTATTTGGTCTGCACCATGCGAGATCGCGTTGATCACACTTACCGAGCCATCCATATCTAGTTCCCAGAAGAAAGTCGACTGATTGCATGTGCCATCCTCGTGCATACCACCAATCAGGGCTCCCGTGTAGGCCGCAGCATTAGTTTTGGGGCAGTCAATCAAGGTCGCCCCGAAGACGGCCGGGCATGTCCCGCGAAGCTTACAAGTCCGCCAGCCGATCTTCGGATCGAATACATGACACGCTGTCGCCACGCTGTGCTTGTCCGTCTTTCCCCCTACAACAAGAGCCAGCGAAGACGAGCCTAGCCTGACCGCCGAGTGCCGAAAAGATGGCATGGGCAGGTCGTGGGACCTATACCAGCGCCCCGATGACGCGGTATAGATCCAGGTTTCCTTCGACGGCGCAGTAGGAGAGGCGCGCCCACCAGCGAGCATTACCCCTGCGCTGCCCAGGTCTGTGAGAGTGAAGCACACTCTCTGTGAGGGTCCATTGCCTGACGATGTCGCTTGAATGACCTCTTCCGAGATGGAGTGAACGTCAAGGGAGCTGAGACGCGATCCGGGTCCTTGGCCGAGAATATGACAGAGATGTTTGGGTCTCTCAGGCACGGCAATTTGAACAGCAGCGCCAAAGCGTCGCAGTGACACGCCTTTCGGTGGCTCATCAAGTCGCATGGCTATTCGCCACTTTTCAAGCGTGCTCGGCTGTTCCTGTGGTGGTCGCGGCGTCGAAGGTTCTCCCGTGGATTTATTGCTTGCCTGGAGTACGAAGTAGTGACTCCCAAAAAGAGCAAACTCCTCCCATTCGTCGAAAGGTTCCATGCTGTCGAGGTGGTTCCTTTCGGCCGCCGTCATGAAGTAGTCGTCTGCCCAAGCCTCCCATAGAGGCCAGCTCTTCACAGTCGCCCAGCCTCGAGATTCAAAACGCCGGTGTTGGTCCGCCAAGGTGGGATACTGCGACACAGACCTCAGTGGTGTATTCATCTTGCTGAAGTGTCTCATCATCGTCTTTGCAAAAGGATGCTCCGGGCCATCTGGGAGCAGCTGCTCAAGTAAACAGAACTGAGCTACAGTGGACAGTGAGCAAGCGGTTTAAACACATGATGGAAGTTGCCGTCTGGGAGTGCTGCAGAGTGACATACCAGAACCGATCGAGCTGGCCCAGCGGATGACTTCATCGGCTGCTCGGGTCTCTAAGTAGGTGATTGACACCTCAGCCACGAATAGGAAGCTGACATCAAGTGTGTCTGCACCTGTGACTTTGGACAGGCAGTCTTGAAGGACTGAAGGCTGGCGCAAGTCGCAGGCAATAAGTGAATACAGGGCACTTTGGAGCAGAATTGGGGAGCCCGCAGCGCCCATCACGCAGGAGGACCCCAGCAGGCTGGAAAGCTCGGGATGGGCCAACACTATATTGCGTTTCCTCTCCATCAAGTCTGGAAAATCGACATCGACAAACATAGTGTCGCCGGCCAGCTCTGGGTAGCGTGCATGACACTGCCATGGCAACACATCGCTACATGGATGAACACATCAGTTAGTAGCTGTAGGCTGGCAAGCCAAAATCTGACGGAGAGGAGGGGTCACCTTCCACATCCAAGATTGACAATCACCTTCTTGCGAGACGTGGGCTCGCGTAGAAAGTTGCGAACAATGGTGTCGATGACTTTGATTCTCAGGTGGTAACCGCGGTTGACCAGTGGTGCTCGCCTTTGAAATCGCGGCACAAAGAAACGGTAGAAATGCGGCTCGTCAGGGTAGTAAAGCTTCTCAACACTTCTTTTCGACACGATGGAGCTGCTATTTGTCTACCTGGCCCAAGATGGCTTTGTTAGAGGCTTTCCACAGCATGAGTCTAAAGGGGAAGGGTGATATACTCCCATCACCAACTCATCCAAGCTCTGCCCATCCTGCTGACCATTTCCAGCAGGGACGACTGGTGGTGGTGTCATTTTGTGGCTGCGGGCCTTGACGCAGTGAGACGTAGCGTGTGTCGGTTATTGACAGGCAGATGGAGAATCGTATGCAACGAGAAAGACGAGGTTTTCTTCACCCCGATGCACTCCCATTTTGGACCCCATTGCTGGTGTTTGCGGGTAAGGCCCCCCCACCATGTGGGAGGTACATTGAGCTTAGTGGGTGGGAAATCAAGGGTACTTTCGGTCAGACAGGGTTGCTGCCACCTTCAGTGTCTGACCGAGTCGTCGGGCCCACTGCTTCTCCATGCATTGTGTAGCACCGTACTATGGCGAACTGTGCGCGAGCCCAGCTTTCAGCCACCTAAGTAAGTAACCCTGCTCGTTCGGGATGCGTATCCACTGCAGCTGCCCAGCTCGTGATCTATCTACGGACAGCTCCCCCGCAGCGAACGGCAAGACGACGCTTCGACCTGCGCCTCCCAGCCTCGCCTGCTGTCGGAACCCTCCCCCCCCCCCCGGGATTCGTCCTTTCCGTGCTCTTCACGAGTTGACAGGAATTCGCTACTGCAACACGCGATTGCAGACACGAGCTCGCACTTGTGACTTGTGTCATAGAACCCATCGCATTGTCTAGGCGCCCGGGAGCTTTCTGCCCACGCTACAGCGCTACCGGCAGCCCATGGCTCGTTAATCGCTGTCTTCGAAGAACGACTGTCTGTCTCATCTGAGACCTCTTAGATACCAGGTTTTCTCAACGAGTGTCTGCTTGCTACAAGTCACCCTCTTGACGCTTTTGAAACCGCCCGGCTTGCGAGAGCTGGGTTCCAAGCACAAGGAGGGAGCCTACCCTCTCCATAACCAAAACATGACGACCCCGACGCTCAACTTCATAACATTCAACCAGGATCACAGCTGTCTCGCTGTTGGTCAGTAGACCATGCCCCCCTAGCAGACTCGATGCATTGCCCTGACCTTTGCTGATCCGCGGCCTTGGCCCCATCTCATTAGGTACCTCCAAGGGCTTCCGCATATACCACACCGATCCGTTCTCGAAAATCTTCAGCAGCGATGACGGAAACATTGCGATTATTGAAATGCTCTTCTCCACGTCCCTGGTCGCCCTGATCCTATCTCCCCGCCACTTGATCATACAGAATACCAAGGCAAGCGGGCATGCGCCCTTCCTCGACCAGCGAACCGAGTACTGACAGGCAGGCCGCTGTAGAGATCCTCCGTCATATGCGAGCTCACGTTCCCATCTGCTGTGCTAGCCGTCCGCCTGAACCGAAAACGACTGGCCGTTGTCTTGGAGTCCGAAATCTACCTGTACGACATCTCCAACATGAGCCTTCTATATACCATCCCGACCTCCCCAAACCCAAACGCCATCTGTGCCCTATCGCCGTCCTCAGAGAACTGCTATATCGCATATCCGCTACCGAAGCCCCGAGACGAAAGCGGCGACAGGCGTCCCGCGCATGCGCCTCCTCTGTCAAACTATGTCGCACCCACTTCCGGCGAGGTGCTCGTCTTTGATACTGTCGCTCTCAAGGCTGTCAACGTCATTGAGGCACACCGGTCCCCTCTGTGTTGCATTTCACTCAACGCCGAGGGGACGCTCCTGGCCACGGCCAGTGAGACGGGGACCATCATCCGCGTTTTCTCCATCCCTAAGGGTCAGAAGCTCTACCAATTTCGCCGCGGCACATATCCTTCCACCATATATAGCATGTCCTTCAACCTGAGCTCCACCCTGCTCTGCGTTTCTTCCACCTCGGATACGGTCCATATCTTCCGCCTGGGCGCCTCTCCAGCGACAGCTACTGCGACAGCCGAAACACCATCTTCGCCTCGACAGGACCGCTGGTCGAGGGCTCGCAGCCACGACAGCACCAACGTGTCTCCGGTTGGAAGTGCAGCTAATTCTCCACGGAGTGAAGTGGCTGATGGCGCGAGTTCGAGTAATGGTGGCAACGACCACGCCGCTCAGGCCCATAGAAGGCAGAGTGGATCGTTCAGCAGCATGCTGCGTCGTTCTTCCCAGATAATGGGCCGAAGTGTGGCCGGCGTTGTAGGGTCCTACTTGCCGCAGACCGTCACAGAGATGTGGGAGCCAACGAGGGACTTCGCGTACATAAAGATTCCCAGGTCATCTCAACCGGGGCCGATCACTTCGCGAAGTCTCAACAATAATGGAGGGGGATCATCCACTCCGTCCACTGGGCCGCTGAGAAGTGTTGTCGCCATGAGCAGTAACAGCCCTCAGGTGATGGTAGTCACAAGCGACGGCGGTTTCTACGTCTTCAACATTGACATGGAGCAGGGCGGCGAAGGCTACCTGCTCAAGCAATTCTCGTACGTTGCCCGAGACACCTTGACATGATCTAACGACCGTGGAACTCATCGTGTTTAGTGTTCTTGACAGCGATGATAAACTGGACGTTTCTGCATACGGGGCCTGAGGCACGGTGCATGATTCGGTATTATCTTGTTCTCCGCCTGCCAGACCCCCAGCCAACCATTTGTCGTCGACTCAGGGCCCTCTGGGGCCCCCGGTATAACCGAAGACATCCACTCCACGCTAATCATCCTGGCAATGGCATCTGGGATCAGGCTCATGACGACTGGACTCCTGAGCCTTTGTTTCTTGCCTTCGTTCATCGCATTCAGGGTGCAATCCGAATAAGCATCCTATTGGTATAGTAGTGCTTTAAATAATGACCCTTACTTGTGTGCAGTGCGGTCGCTGCCATACGCCTGCCCTCCTTGGTAACATGTTCCCTTAACTTGTCAGAAAGTTGAAAGTGTCTGTGAGAACACAAGCCT
>NW_009276933.1:242978-284126 GCF_000150675.1 Verticillium dahliae VdLs.17
ATGCTTTCCCCAAAAGGCCTCGGAGGCATCAACGGAGGATTCCCTTGCTAGCATATAATGAAATGAAAACCCGAAAGAAATTCCGTGTAATATCCCATCATCCTAAAACGAGACGCCTGAAGCCTCGGCGTGCTGTGAATACCTGTGATCTCCATACAAGTTTGTTTGTGTAGGTGTGCTTTACCCAGTATTAGTGGCGCAGTCCCACTGACCTAATAGCGCGTGCGGAGTACAGCCAATCCGTGGAACATCGAAAAATAGCACAGAGTAGTCAACGCCATGGAGTATTCGTAGTGGTCCTTCCCCCGGGGAAACCACGTTCTCGAGCTCATAATTCGTCACATCGTTCATCTTCGGAGCAGTGTCCGCGATATGATACTGCTTGTGCACCTGTATGGTCGGAAAATCACCTTGCATACGGCCTGTTCATCGAGGCGATTTCTCGAGTGATATCGGCCCACTCAAGCTCCCTCTTCAACGCCCCAGGACCTCCCCTTCTGACTTGTAAGATCTCTTCCCATTTCAGAAGCTCGTATGCAAATCGAAGGTGAGGTTGGATAATGACGTTCAGTCTACGAGCTCGCACGTAGCAGTAGGCTCGAGGGAAAGAGTAATTGAGTGACTTCATCACCTCGGCAATGCAAATAGTGGCACTGCGCGATACGCCAACGCGGCAATGCACGAGTGTCGCCGTGCCATTGCGTCGACCACGTTCTGGTTCACAGTCAGATCAGGTTTGTAGCGAGAGGAGGGCATGCGTCGAACGGGGTGGATTTACCAATAAAGTCCAAACACCTTTCAAACTGATCCATCAAGGGATCAATACCATTGTCCTGGACGCCCTGGACGAGGCAAACGTTATCGGTCCCCCACTGCTCGAGTTCTCCATCCCTCCACATAGACATCTCTCCGACACTGAGGATTTGGCCGATGCCTAGGGACCTCAGTAACTCGGGATTGTTGGCATGTCCAAGGTTGCCGAGGTACATGTAATCCAGTACGCGGCTGGGAAACGAGCCGTCCATGCTGTGCATCCAAGTAGGATCTTTGATCAAAGCCGTGATGCTAGAGAGTCCCTTATCTGCATGGACAGGTGATTCATGTAGTAGTCGTGGTTCAATGCACGTCAGCAGAGCTACATCAGTAGGGTAGGCGAAGAAATTGCGCTTCTTTTCCGTGTGTAGATGCAGCCAGGAATCAGCAACTCCGCGTCCCGTGCTGTAGCTCAGATACGCGATGCTTAACATGGTGGACTCTGTATAACCGTCCGCGCAGTGGATCAGTATCTTTCTCGGCCTTGCCTGGATATCACCATTCTCGTTTTCGGGGGACGGCTCGTCGGTCGGGAACGTGCCATGGGCCAAATGATAAATCCATTTGCATGTTTCCAGGATGCCGTCGGCCTCGACTTGGGACCATGTCGGCGGAAGAATACTGCCGGATGAGGGGAAGTCAATATATGGCTGCCGGTTGTCCTTTTCTTTCCCTCGAGCAATGCTCTCCAGGGCCGCCGGGTTAATGCGTCCCACGTCACTGCATTCGATGAGGACGTCGTACTCGGCTTCATCCTCGGTGGCGGGATCAGGCGTAGAGCCTACCCAAACATTATGGGAAATTTCGGAAGCCAGAGTCATTGCGTACATTTCCTTCCTCTCCTGGTGAAAGAAGTCGAGAACGTTACCGGTCAGTTGCCCGGTGGAGTCGATGGCAACAACCTCGGAATGGTTTGCCTCAAAGGTTTCAAAGGGGCCTACACAGATGAATGTGTTATACACAGGCAAAGGTTGGCCTTGGGCCTCGTGCTTGTCACGCCAGCGGCGCTGGGCCGTAGCGACATCCCACGCCACTTTCCGTACGATGACGGCATCTTCGCCATAGACAACAACATCGGAAACGCCGGCTATCTTGGCAGCCTGTATCTGAAAGTTCCGAACGCAAAATCCGTCTTTTGGATCGATGTCGAGGAGCCCAGGTGTTGATTGTGTGTCAAGAAACTCTTGAGGAGCGATGGAACCCTTCAATCGAGAAACCGAAAGGTCGCCGTCCGCTTTGACGAGAACCAATCCTCTAATGCAAGTAGGGGTTCTTCTTAGCATTCGACGGCGAGCGATGAAGAAAGCTTGCTGAATATGGTTGTGTGGATGGAGGCCGTGGAACCAGGGGAAAACTCGAGAGGTATCTGGCAAAGGTTGTCGAGAGGCGAAATCAATTGCTGCAGCCAGATCCTGAGGATGCAATTGATACAGCTTCAGAGGACCTGACTCAATACAAGCGAAGTCGTTGGGCGGAAAGAGCCATGAGGCCGGCTGAACGTCTTCGTCGTCAGGATCATTTGGTGGTGATGGTGGTGGGGTACTAAGGTCTCCGCTTGGTGCGGGGCCTGGAGGACAGACTGGGATGTGCTTGTTTGGTATCGATGCCTGCTGCTGCACGCTGATGGTGTCGAGGGATATCGCTGAGATGGGGCTGATGGCGGACGACGGTCGATGGGGAGGCAGTGGTCGGGAGAGGGCAATGGTGGCCATGATAGTTGTTTCGTCTACGTGCCAAGGCTACCGACTCCGGATGTCGATGGCTTCGTGCTGGTTGGGCTCGGTCAGTAGCCACAGGCACCCTAGAAATATCGACTCGTCAGTGGATTCCCTTGCCTAGGTAATGCTGCAGGATCCCATGATGCCTTACCATGGAAGCGGACGCGATCAGGTGACGGAAGTCGTTGGTCTGATGTTGGGAGCAAGCGTACACCAAAGGAACAAGTACCACGGGCGAACAACGGACGATTTTGGAGCAACGGAATTGAGAGGTCTTGTCAACAAACGCCAATGGTTGGAAATTGAGTGTACAATGGTGGAAGATGAGAAAAGGGAAGAAGGATGGTGTCGAGGTTGGAATGGGATATGATGATGAACGTGAACTCAAAGGGGATGATGTGGGAGGTGAGGGGGGGTTGCCCAGCACGGCCCATGCCCAGTAACTCGCCCAGTGACATCGGTTCTGCAACTGGAGGGTGACACCTGACGTTGGGTGGTTGACATACAATGGGGGCCCGGCAGTAGAGAACCCCCTTCGAGTGCTGTTCCCCCCCTTCCAGTCCAGAACGCTCCATGTCGCAAGATCAGGACATGATAGCGATGTGCCACAATACAACAACACGCCGTTCTGAGTGGTTGGGCTTGGATTCCCGCAGCAAACTAGGTGGTTGAGTATCAGCAGCTAGGAAGCTCAGAGGTCAAGATTGGCTGGGTGGCTGTGCCCGGAGCTCCACCAGTGCATTTTTAGCGCCTTGAGTCGTGCACGGATCAAGCGGGGTAGGGTCGCGCTTGGATACCAAGCGCCACCCTAGACCGACCCTTGGTCGCGATAAGCGGTGGGGCGCATGACATGGGAGCAGTGGATGTTGTTTGCTTGCTGAAACATGGGTCGTCTCCAGTGCTATCGTTTGACGTCTGTGACTGAGTGACACGGAAAGAAAGGTTACTTCATGTATAATTCGAACCAATCGATATAATCAGGCAAGCGTCTGCACTGCCTGCGGGCGCTTGAAATCGCTATCACGCATGGCTTGGACCTGTTGTGAGCGCGATTAGGTAGTCCCGGCCTCGATCCTACAGCCTGCGGAGGCCCTAGCCCGTTGTTGCCACCAGGCGCTTTGTAGCTTTCTGCGCCCTCATGGCAGGAATGGTATTGTTTCTTCCCGGCTTCCTACCCACCTCGACGCAGAGCATACGTATGAAATCTCGGCTGAGCCAGTAGCTCGAATGCGCGCTCAACATGTTCAGATATTGAATCTCGAGCGGACCACCACCCGAGCGTAGGAAAAAGTCAACCTGGCCGTTGTCGTTGAGCAGATACGCCTTTCTTTCGGCAATCTCCTCCCGCGAAAAGTCATGCACCTCCAGCTCCAATTGGGAGGGTAGCCGCGCCATCGAAGGTTTGGGAGCTTCGCCACGGGTAGCATCTGCAGCCGGAGCTGGGGCCGTTCCCGGGATGATGCTGCGCATGGTGTCTCCGACGTACTTGAGTAGAGACGTCGCGGTGCTGGGGACATATGCAGTCTTCAGGCTCGCCGCGTAAACTGGATCGATTGTGCCGTTGAGCAAGTACGCGATTGGGTCTTCTCTGGCCAGAATGTTGTAAACGTTGTCGACGGCCATACAGCCAAAAGAACCGGCCTCGCTGGTTACATCTTGATCGTCCACGTCACTAGGCTCGGCCTCTGGCTTCGACCTGCCACGTCGAGGAACGAGCATACCTCTTTCCAGCAGCATGAAGAACCCCGCAGGGCTACCGACCAGGAAGAGATTGACAGTGTCAAATTCGAACACGTCAGCTCTGGGTGAGGGCAAGGACAGATCCAGCGAAGGTACTCGATTCGGTTGCCTCGATAGGATATCAACGGCCATAGCACTGCCAAGGGAGTGGCCAATGAGATGAACGCGTCCATTGTCGTGAAATCCCGGATTGTTACGGCACCACAATCGGTATACCCTGTTGGCTTCCTTGACTAAAGCCTCAATCATTTGGCCCTTGTGGTGAGACATGTAGAAAGGAATGTCGAACATGATATCGGATATCATGCTTCGTACTGCCGGGATTGTTTTAGGCTCAATATCTTTGAGCCCAAAGCGGTCAAGGCCCCGTGCAACCTCGTCTTCACCGTCCTGCGCAGGCCCTCCATTTTCCAATGTCAGAGTGTGGCGCCAGTTGACGGGAAGAACCATGATACCATTTTGGGCTTCTCGAAGGCTGCCATTTAGAGCTGGGTTGCTAAGCTCCATGTTGACCTCTCTGCGGAAAGCGTTGATAGCATGCGTGAAGTGAAAACTCTCCACTCGTTCAGCGAACTTCTGTCCGATGCCGTGGCAGACAAGTATCAAGTCCGTGACCTGACCACGGTCTGCCTGTGCTTTGCAGGCAGGACAAATCTCAATTCTTGCGCCCGTAGAAGAGGAGGAGGCACCATCAGTGCCAGCACTGTTCTCTGCGTGCTTCTTATTCTGGATCCTGTCCCATGCATCCTGGTCAAAGCCACGCACTACGGGAATGCCGATGGTTGTCCCTCTCATGATCTTGGCAACAGGCCTTCTCCCATAATAAGCTGAAGGTTTGAGACTTGGCTTGAGAAGGAATGCGTTCGAGGCATCCTTATAAATGACATGATAGCTCGCAAAGCTTCTCGACGGTTGCTCAGCACTCTGAACGCCAG
This sequence comes from Verticillium dahliae VdLs.17, assembly GCF_000150675.1. NCBI lineage: Eukaryota > Fungi > Ascomycota > Sordariomycetes > Glomerellales > Plectosphaerellaceae > Verticillium > Verticillium dahliae. Next base: position 248,185 of record NW_009276933.1, read on the forward strand.
GTTCAGGGGCGATAGACCCTTGCGCTGCCGCCTCTCCTCTGAAACAATGAGCAGAGCAAAAGGGGTCCGTCGATATGACAGGCTCGTCTGCGGCGAGATCATCGTCGGAACGTTGCCTGTCATTAGGCCACAACGGGTGCGAGACTTTTTCTTCGCCAAGCGGCCCAACATCGATGGCACAGCGAAGCTCGTCGCTCCACGTCTCGGTATGCGGCCTCAGCTCTCTGTAGCCAGCTTCTACTTGATTGGCCACGGTAGGAGGCAAAGGATTCATTGTGTCTCTTCAATGTACGTTAGATGGTGTGTTATGTCGGGTCATACGCACGGCTTTTGAGCCTAGCGCGAAACATCCTGGAGTTTGCAAACAGACCTGTAGAACCACGTGCCCCGAAGAACAACAGCAATGTCATTGACGGGGGACCAGTAGATTGGTTTCATTTGAAGAGATGGCAGGGAAACTTTGTGTAAACGCGAGATGCCGACGGGCACCTCCAACGCGCGTCTACTAACTTGCGGATCAGCATCGTCAATGTCCAGAGTATGAGGATCCTCCAATTTTTCACGCGATCTGTTGGCGCCGCGCTCTGGGTCAGGAATAAGAGCATCTCTGGTAACGGTGCCTTCATTCTGATCTTCTCGTCCTCCAAACGCACTGGCCATAGACTCAGGCGTAGACCCATAGCTCTCAACACGAGCAAATGGTGTTCCGGATATGCCATCGTCCATGGCAACTCGGGAAAAAGCAGCGTCGGCGAGTGGTTGGAGGCGTTGATTTTCCTGATTTGCACGTAAGCTTGTTCTGAAACGCAGAAAACCGCCCTTTGTGAGTTCCTCGCCAACTGGAGGGCTGCCGGGAGACAAGCGGGCAGATCGTGTCGAGTCGGCTCGTTTCCGAGATGCTGACGATGTCGGCTGCTGCTTGTCTATGTTGCCGTCACCGGCCTCTAGGTCTAACAACGTGCGTTTCAGTTCCAGCATAACCTTTTGAATAACGTTATCCGCAATCAGGGACGATTGACGCATTCTGACAAGAGCGCAGAAGGTATTTTGGAGATCGGTGGACACGTCAAGGTACAGCTCTGAACAGCAGAGAGAGGCCGCAGTTGTGGACTCAACCATTGGCTGTGATGTCGATATCGACTGGCTTGTAACACTTCCGACATGTTTTTTGAGATGCTTGCGCGCCAAACGCTGGACGAGTGATGCTAATTTTCTGTCGTTCGCCTTTTCGAGCATAGGACCCAGGGAAGTGCTATCCCTTGCCTTGCGGTGCGCCTCATCATCTTGATCGGAAGCTAGCGATAGCCATGCCTTTTCGAGTGCAATGTTGTCGCCTTGGGAGAACGGGCGCAATCGACTTTTGGCAGACTTCGCATCGGAAGCGTAGGCAAGAGTGCCAGGGGAGAGGGGATCGTCGATCGGTATCAACGACGTATAGAAATACTGCGCGTTGACCCGAGGTGTATCATCGGAGGCGTTGTCTGACGATTCATAGGTTATCGGAGCCAGCCTACAATTTTGCTGGTACGTGTGTCCCACAGCTGACATGGTGCCGGGGGATGTGATCGTCTGCTCGAGCAAGACCGCTCGTGTGCACGAGTACTATGGGCTTGTGGTCAGCTTGAAATTGCGCGATATGTAGCTCCTTGTAGGAGTCTAGGCATCACTCGTGACGTTCGTTGAAGTAGCGAGTATTCTCGTGGAAAGTCTTGTTGGCACCCATGCGCGGCCTGGTAGCACGAGAACTGAATGGTATGGAGGGAGGTTGCAAATTCAGAACACGAGGTGTTGGGTCCCCAGCTACGAGGAGTCAGGCACGCTGGGTATGGGCGACGATGCATGAAGGAGTTCAAAGCAGATTTCAGCTTGACGTGGAATGTTGGACATGCCATTTGTTAGGTAGGTACATAGGCAGGTAGGATGATTAGAATGACGTCTTGTGAGAGCTTTGACCAGGGTGAGGTAGCTTGGTACGTACGTACCCAAGGTACCTTACCTTAGGATTAGTGGACCTTCCCCAGCCCCCAGCCCAGGCACCTACTAGGTAGGTAAGGGATTGAGTGCATGTGATTGTCGCCAAGGCTTCAAGAACAATGTACAATCATCTTCTTCCATTGAATTTCTTTCCATTTAGATACAGGGTTACCAGTTCCAACAATCAATTACTACATCACAGTAGGCTAGCTTCTATGCAGAGTCCAAAATAGATAGAATGCAAGGTCTTTTCGCGTCAGGCAACAGCAGATCGTATCTAGAATCCGTCTATCTCCATGAGGTCCTGGTCCAGGTCATCGTCCATACCATAGTCGTCGCCGCCAAATTCTTGTGTCTGGTCATTTTTGTTCGCCGCATCCTCGAGGTCCCTGATTCGATCTAATTCAGTCTTCTCCTTGTGTCTCATCAGGTCTTCGTAGCTCCACGTGCTGACGCCTTCTTGGTCCTTGGCTCGGAACGGTTGCGCCATCTGCTTGAGAAAGCGTCGTGCGCTACTAACGGCCATGTCTGTGCTGAGATTTGTGTCTGCATCAAGCAACCCCTGGTTGATCCATTTGGGTAGCTGAACGCGCTTCTTCTGGAACCGACGATCAGCAAGGACCATGACGCCGTAATCGTCCTTTCCACGAAGGACTCGGCCTAAACATTGGGCGGCGTGACGCATGGCATCGAAGGAGAGGAAATCATTCTCGCGGATGCGGTATGTTTCTCGCAAGAACTCGAGCCTTGCTTTGAGGATTCGGGACTCGGTGTATTGGAATGGAACACCAATGTTTAACACGGCCCGGCCGTACTGATGATCGAAGTCTATACCTTCAGACACCTTGCCTCGGGCGACGCAAAGAAGTACAGCGCCTCGGCCGTTGCAGCAGGCGGTTCTGTAGGTTTCCAGCGCCAGCGAGGTCTCTTGTGCGTCAGGTGTCTCGACGAGGATTAGTTTGTATTTCCAGACCTCGTCCAGGATACCCATGCCCTGCCACATGCTTATGATGGATTCCATGTACAGGTAGGAGGGGAAGAAGACGACCATGCCATCCGGTGTGATTTTGGCGAATTCTGTCAGGAGGCTGCCGTAATTGCGGACAACGCTTGGCTCATTTCTGACTTGAAAGCTGGTTGAGACTGAAGCTTGATCGCTACCTCTTGTAACGATCATGGGCAGGAAGGACCGTCTGGCTAGGGTCATACTGTAAGACTCCTGAACAACAGTCGAGAAGCCCAGCATTTTGGGGTACATCTCCAACGGAGAAATGGTACCGGAAGTGATGATGACGGAAGAGAATCTGTCAAACACGGGTTTGATAGCGATAGCTGCGTCGAGGCAGGTGAAGTGTAGCACGGGATTCGGCACCTCGGCTGCTTCTGACTCAAATGGCTCCAGAATAAGGAGAAAGCCTTTTTCATAGGTGGCAACCAACGTAGCAAAAGTTGCAACTTCTTGAAGTGGCTGATAATCTTCAATGTTGGTGAGTTCGAGTGTTCTGACCAAAGACGTGAGACGCTCGGCACAGAACTTCAGTGGCTTTTTCTCAATAAAGGTGAACTCCTTGAGGTGGGCAAGGAAGGACGGAGGTGTTTCGGAGATGGTGTTCCTGACTTTCATGCGAGTCTCGTTCCAGAGTTAGTAGCCTATTCGAGAGGACGTGTACTGACATACTCCGGCTCTGGCTTACCTTCAGATACTCGATGAACCTCTTCAAGAACGCAACAAAGTGTTCCGCCCTACGAATATTTCCAGGGACGGCTTCGTTGAGTAGGTCGTCTGGTAGTGCTTTTCCATTTGTCAACCGTGCTGTCGAGCCCAAAGGAGGCGAGTGCAATTACCTGGATTGGCCATGAATGCGTCCTCTTGGCGAGCTTCTCCTGCATCACGCAGGCCCTCTACAAGCTTGAGGTATTCGTTCTGAAGCTGCTCTTGATCAGTCTGCTTCATCTCCGCAATCTTACGATCCAGGTTTTGCGCTCCCCTCGCCGCCTTGCGCAGAGAATCCTCGGTGATGTCTGTGCTAAGTGACTCGATGCACACGTTGTCGATGTTATGCGCTTCATCGAAAACTACGATGCAATCTTTGGACAGCTCTCGCGAGACTCTCTCGGCAATCTTGGGGTCGAGGAGATAATGGTAGGAATAGATGATGACGTTGCAGTATTGCATCTGCGATGATTTAGTCTCTCACGATGTCCAGCGCCAAACAAAGGTACAGGTAACATTACCATGCGCCTGGAGGTGAAATATGGGCACTGTTTGTGCTGTTCACCGTAGCGAAGGAGACCATCGAAGGTCCAGACTCCGTTCGGGATGAGATTGTGAGGCTCAAGGAGATCGAGGTTCTAGAGAAAAGGTTGGTGATTGGGAACCTGGAGCTGTAAAGATATGTTCGTGTACTCACATCGTGATATACGCACACGTCAACGTTCTCCCCTTTGTCCTTCTTCTCCTTCACGAAACCAGCAGTGAGGCTACGACAACGCGCATCAACAACCGAACCACTCTTTTCCCGCTTCACAGACGGATGTAGGCACAAGTTTTTTCTACTTGTCAAGCCGAGTCCACGGAACTCTTCCTCTTGCCCGAGCTGCTCAGTACGGTATTTCATGAGTTCCCTTAACTCAGCGAGAGCCTTTTCAATTTCAGACATGGTACCTGTCGAAAGTGGTCAGACGGTGTTGGGGTACAATGATCGAGCAAGCGAAAGCCGGTCAGACGCACGAGAGCAGTATATCAGCTTCCGGTGCTCAGGATAATGTTGCTGGTATGCGACGATGAGCGAGAGCAAGGAAACCGTCTTGCCAGTCCCTGAAGGCATCTCAAGAACACAGTGCCCCCCCGCATCTAGGGTCTCTAGGGCGGTATCAGCATATTGACATGGTGAGGTTTCTGCCATGGAAGACCGACTCTTGAGATCGCACATGTAGCTTGATGGGGTGTGAGCACGTAGGTAGATATGATGTGGTGAGCTGAGGGAGGCTTACGCATATTGCTCGGGATAGATCCTCGGATACGGGAACAGGACCGGGAGGTCGCTTCAGCGGCCCTCAATGTTAGCAAGTCACATCGAGTAGCGTTATGAAACAATGTGAGAAGGTGCAATATACTCGATAAAAAACTTCATGATGATCGATCAGAGAGGCGTCTGTGGTCAGCGTGAAACTATTATTCCCTTATGAAATAGTTACTGAAGTTACTGCCCCCTGGCATATGAGTGTTGGGTCGGTATCGCCCAATTTGCAACCTCGCTCATGCCGTCACAGCCGAAAGCAATGGCAAGAGAGCCCTCGACTGTGATGCTGGGAACTGCAAAAGAAAGCCGTCGTCTGTTTGGCAGCCGCTAGGTCATTCAATGAATCGAATGCGAAATACTGCAGAGGGACCGGGGTTGCGTTTGTCAGTCTAGGACCTGGGTTTAGACATAAGGCAGACGTCCAAGGGACCAGAGGAGACGTGAAGTGGTGATGAAGGTGTGGGTCCCGAGCTGCCAAAATTGCACGTTATCACGTGACCGAGCGGGTCAGTGGGAGCGTCCTGCCAGCGTAAAAGCCACGGAGAGTACCTACAGGGAAAAGCAAGTGGGCCAGCGGAGGCAGCACGTGACACACGACGTGGAAGTGGTTGGTGCCAGGTAGGGTGCTACCGATTGGGGAGAGGGTGGAGAGGAGGAGGGCCTCATTCCCTCACACGTGAGGTGGCAGTGTAATGCTGTGCGCTGCACATAGAAAGTGGCGGCCTTGGTTTGCGTCTCTCCCGGTGCTTGACGCTTTGCAAGGTCCCTCTGAACTCCACTCCAAACTGTGCAAGATGACTGAAGGAGTTTCGGGGTGTCCCAATGGGCCACGGTGAAGGCTGACAGAGACAAGGGCACCCCGGACCAAAATTCTCGCGTCCGATCCGCCAGTTATCCGTTGTACTCGGGTGCCAGCTGTCCCAGGAGTGGACAGAGTACATGGCCCGCTGAATACACACATTGTGTCCCCCGAGGGGTAGTGGCTAAGTACCGCACCAGAGCTAATCTGCGTGTTTTACGACCGTCAAATACCAGTCGGATACAGAGCCACCCTGAAGCCTTTGTACTCGCTACCTGACGTGGGTAAAATCCCACGCTACAAAAGTACCAACGGCCCTACTACGGCGCGCCTCGATCTATACTAGCCTCCGCCCGACAATGCGACGACCTCCCCTTTCTAGGTAGCCAGCCAGTCAGTACCAGACAAAGCCTACGCGAGACGGCTTGATGGAGGTAACAACCGCAGCCAACGCAGGCCTCCGTCTCTTGCCTTCGTCATAATCGGCATCACCATACTTGTCAGTACCCAGTCAGGCAACAGCCCTGGTTCGAAACAGTCTTTCCACAGCCGACAAATGTGGACACAGTCGCGGGTTCTAAGCCCGCACAACCGCACATCCGGCCAGGACAGATCAAAGCTGTCATCTCGCTGGACATTGTTTTGGCCCCCAACTTTCCACCAAACCGCCCTCGCCATGCCCTGGGTTTCCGCTGCGTAAGCGATGTCCATGGAGCCTGCGGGGGGGGGGGGGGGGGGGCTGGGCCCTGTATCTGCCTACCTACTAACTAGGTACGACCAACGGCCGTTGCTGAATGGCGGACTCTCTGGCATCTCTGGCTCGCCCTCCTTTCGCGCTCTGCCATTAGTGCCAGAACCATGCTTCGTACATTGGTATCGATTTATTCGGTTGTTCAGCGCGAGGCGGCATCGCAAGCGGCTCCATTCGCAAGTGTCCGGCTTTTTGACAGATGTCGGTGACATGAGATGCGGCCTAAGCCAGCCAGGCCATTCAGACGCCCTACTTCTTTCTTGGAACTACTTTGCCTTCCGTGACGGCACGATGGAACATGCCCATCCAGCCCTATCAGATGAGCAAGCAGGGATACATATTTTGTGTTGCTTTGGTCACTACCATGTACGTCCCCCAATTTATCCTCGAACCCGCTCAGCATCCCTCCCCCCCTTGTCCACAATTAGCACTGCATCTCTAGGGTGCTTCTTGTTGTCTTCCACCGCCCGGGTGGGACCACACTCGGGTCGCGGTTGGCACTGGATTGTACATCCCGGTCGACCCTTCCTTCCGTACGTATGGTCTGGCCTGCTCCAGACTCTGTCAGATCAGGTCTGTCACTTGGATCGCGCCATCACGCATGCTACAGGAACAGCTTGGAATCGCAAGTTGCCATCATCAAGAGACTTGCACAAGTGGTATTCGGCTGGCATTCTGAGAGTCTGACGGCCTGGGGATGGGTTTGAATAATCTGGCACCCGTGACGAACGCGTGGAGAGTCAACTGCTCCTCAGACGACCTGCCCGTAATCGTGCAGGTGCTCGAATGAGGTGGTTCGCTGCCCTCGATTTCCCTGTCTTCCAACCCCTGTCCGTCTGTTGGTCTTCGCAGCTTCATGCCGTATCGAGACACCCTAAGCTGCCCAGCCTGGCATCACACCAACTTCTTCACCCCGTTCTCTCGCATCCCCGCGGCCCCCAGCCCTGTCGGTTGCGATCCTTCCATGCGCCTCCCATCATGTTTCCCGCTACCCTACGTTGTTGCCGTGCGATAAAAGTACCTTCCATGGCCCATCTCCCCGGGAAAGCGGCTCCCACTTCAGCTTGTCTTACTCGACCACTGTCCAGGACCCGCGACAGCGCGCAAGCCTCCGTCAAGGGCTCACGATACCCTCACGTTGTCTGAGCGGCTTGCCAGAGGAACTTCTCATGGACCTGGCGACCTCCTGAAATCCTTTCAGAGCCCAACCTGTATTCCGTCTTGCGACATGGATCTCACCCCCCCCTCCCTTACGAGGTCTCCGGTCTCTCCTCCCAACACGTACTGCGCTTCAGAAAGCTCCTCCCTGGACTACCCGTCGCCGGGCTTCTTGAGCCAACGGTACAGAATCGCTGCTGGATATGGCGCCCCTCCCGCCTGCTCCACGGCCCTCTCGTTGGACACGGACAACACCCTGCCACGCTTGGCGTGCAGAGCCTCGTCGGAATGGTCATCGTCAAGCATTGCAACTCCTGTCCTGGCCTCTTCTGCCTCTACCATCCCAAATGTAGTATCTCTCGACTATGACCCATTCGGCAGCTACGACGCCCATATGCATACCTCGTACGGGCACGATACCTACCCAGCACCCCCCGGTGCCCACGCGTCGGGCTCGGCAGATGCTCTACATTCCCCCCCTTCCAGTATGGCTCATTCGCCGCCGCTCGCATCTTCAAGGGTTGCTTTACCCTTTCCGCATGGCGGTGGCCACACATCGAGCGTTGCCTCAGGGCAAAGAATCAAGCTGGAGACGTATAACGACTTTGGCTCTGGAGGCATCGATCTATCCGGCTACACCTCGCCGCGGGCGGGCACTGCATCTTACGGATCAGAAGACACGACGCCTTATTCCGGCTCGGCTCCGGCCTACTTCTCCAGTGGACACGTGCCTCACTGGGCCAGGTCAGACATGGATGTGGAATCAACTAGCTACGACGGTGGCCTGGGACATATGGGTGGTCTAGAACAGGCTTCGGCGCAGCAGCAACAGCATCAACAGCATCAACAGCAGCAAGCAAGACAAAACCGGCCGCGCCGAGCACCTCGGCGACTGACAACACGCGAGGAGGCCAACTTTCAGTGTGAGGTCAAGGGCTGCGGAAAGCTCTTCAGCCGGAGTTACAATTTCAAGGCTCACATGGAAACCCACGATGATAAGCGAGAGTACCCTTTTCCTTGTCAGATTGGTGACTGCAACAAGAGATTCGTGCGGAAAACCGATCTTCAGAGGCACCACCAGAGCGTGCACACCAAGGAACGCAACCATAAGTGTGACTATTGCAGCCGTCTCTTTGCCAGGAAGGACACGCTTCGCAGGTACGTCGGATGCGCTGTCGATAAGCTCTAGAGGCAACAGACTTTTCGTGGCCAAACTTGCTGACATACTGCCACGACAGACACATGGAAGATGGGTGCTCTCGAAGATTTGACCTCGGTACACTTGACCTGCGCTCTGAAGGCTACAATTCCTCGAGCAGCAGCCGGCGACAGTTGCCCGGGACATCGACAGCAGCGGCGGAATACGGCGTGCCCTCTCATGGGACACTGCCCCCTCTCCTTATAGGGCCAGCAGGTGGTGGCGAGGCCCCTCCGGCACAGTCCAGCCTGGGCATAAGACATATGGGCCCGGCCAGCGACGCGGGATCTCAACGGCGCATGTAAAGGACGGAGCTCACTGTCCCCGGTGGAGCACCGTCCGGATGAGCCAACGGCTTGATGGGGAAGAAAAAGCAGACGCCACTGCAACAAACGGAGGGCGTAGGACGCTAATACGTGGGAAAGCACCGGAAGGGCATCTACGAAGTACCATCTTGATACCCATACGACACACACGACACAAGTGGATGAACGGCACTGTAGCCTCTAATGAAGTGGGATTGAAGGGGAAGCAAGATGAATAGTGTCTCGCGAGAGAAAAATAATGAACAAACCCATTGGCATGTCGTCCCTGCTTATCATATTGTTTGATTTCGCCGTCAGAACTTGTGTGACAAGACGATTGCAAGTTGGCGCCATCACCAGAGTGTGACACCGTCGTCGAACCGGCTGGAGGTACTGTAAGAGAACCTCGCGCTGTCTGCAGAGGCTAAATGAGCTCACCTGGAGAGGACCCGCTAGGCAATCGGAAATCGGACGAGGACTTCTTCTTCCAGAGGGGCAATGGGGCCAGCTGCAACAGCGATGGAGGGCAGATTAACCCCACCAGTAGGATAAAGCAGCCGGCAACATGGAAGCTAACAAGCTGGGCATGTCAATAGAGGGGGGGCCCATCCAGGCAGCTGCTCAGCCACTCACTGCACCTCACCTCACCACCCTCCTCGTAGACATCCTGGCAAGGTGAGCAGGAATGGGAGGAGTTCCGGCAGGGGAGGAAGACAATCCCCCTGTAAGGCTGGCTGGCCCGCTGGCCTTGCTGGCGAAGGGACCCTGAAGCCCGAACCCGTCAGCAAATCAAGCCACCTCCTCGGGAAAGATGGCTCGTCAGTTCCTGGCTCCTTTGGGCCTGATATGGGCTGCACCTGCACACTGTCACGGAACGTCACCTCTGAGGCCCTGGGCCGGGCTTGCGCCTCGATGCCTGCCCGCAACTCCCTGCCCACAACTCCCTGCCTGCACACTGGTACGACCGGCGATTGGTCGTGGTACGGCTACGTAAGGTACCTACAGTACCTCGTTACCGTCCCTGCCCAGGGGACCATACCCAGGCAGCAGCTCAGGGACCCTATCCCTGTCAGTCAAAGTCAGGAAAGGTCAAGTTCCGATCGCGCATCGAACCATCCAAGGCAGGCGCCAGCCAGGGCCATGGACTTGCCTTTACAGTTGCGCCCAGCCACCTCCCTGCACACGACTCGGCGTACAGGATCCCGCGGACGGCCGAACGAACGAAGCTGCAACGTCCGATCAACATGTGGTGGCTATATGACATGATTTGCTGAACGTCACGGGTGATTCACTCGTGCGATGGGAGCCAGCGTGCGTAGGGAGATAGATCAACATGTCCATGTATTAACGCCTGTCAGGGAATTCGCACTCAACACCTGCAAAAGTAGTACATACTGACTGACGGCTTTGACTCCTTGCCCAACTCACACCCCCCCCCTTTGTTTTTACCTATGTGCAACCTCATTCTGCCGCAGAAATCGAGTGCCGCGTCGGCAGCTTCGTCAACACATCGAAGGCCCCCGTTCCTGTCTTGCCCAGACGTCCCATGACAAGACGGCTACTGGGCGTCGTCAGATCGTCCCAGTCGCCATCCAACACAGCGTCCTTGAGGAAAGCCAGCGTAGTCTCGAAGCTCATCTTGGTGAACGGGCTGACATTACCGCGGAGCCCATTGCGGTTGAAAGGCGTGTAGCCACCATTTCTCGTCATGTAGTCGGCAATGAGGTTGAGATGGCGATTATCAACAGAGATGCCGTGACCTCCGAATACATTGCCGAGCTCGAGCACGATGTTGCTGCGGCAAGCTTCCACACCGTACACGTCCAAAACTGCAGCAATGTCGTTCGTCGTCGTCTTGTTCGGGTTGATATAGTCGCTGTACTTCTGCATGATCCGGAGATTGGCGCCAGACGTATGGATCGCTGGCACATCTTTCTCCTTGCCCGTCTCCGGATCGGTGACCTTGTGGTCGAAGACAAGTGTACAAGCTCCCACACCGGGCAGCTCTTGCACAACGGTCTTCTTGACAGCAGCCTGTACAATGTCGAGTAGAAGCAGCTTGGGTGTATTGGCATCGAATTCGAGCGTGAACTCGCACCACTTGCCCGACACTTCGTCACTGCGGAATCTTGTCACATGAGCATGGCGCTCCTTCACACGCTCAGCCCTGCCGCTGTCTTCGTCCTCGGAAGATTGTCCATTGTCGTCGTCGTCGTCGTTGTTGCCGCTGCTGCGTCTCGCACCAGCCGGAGGAGGGCTTCCTCCAAAGCCTTCATCCTCGTCAGGGGATGCCTCGCGATCCATCTGGTTTTGCACAGCGTCATCGTCGTCGTCGTTAGGTCCGTACGAAATAGCCTCAGAGCGGTTGGCACGCTGCTTGGCGTTGGTTGCGTCATCCTCATCCTCGTCCTCGTCACGCGGGGCGGGGCGTGCTCCTGAGCCGGTCACCATCTCGACCGCGCCAGCCTTGCTGCCCACGACTGGTGTTGCTGCACTCGACATCATCGTCTTCTTCCTGATTTCTTTGAGCATCATCTTGAGCAGATGGCCCAAGAACTTCTTCTCGACAGCAGCCAGCACATCTGCTGCCTCGATAGCATATGCCTTGGTGTACTCTTCGGATGGGAAGAACTCGAGACGAACATCGTAAAGTCGGTGCAGCGAGCCGTCCTTGCCCTTGCCGGCTCGCTCGTTCACAGACGCCACATCGAGCACGTGTGCCAGGGGTAGCACACTGATGGACTTCTGGAAGACCTCGCACTCTGCCGCTGAGAGTTCAGCGATAGGGAAGAGCGTCATGGACGGGGTTGATATTGTTTTGCTCGCAGTCATGAGAATTTCTCGCAGGCGAGGGATACCAAGCGTGACGTTCTTAGCGGAGTGACCAGCCAAGTGGAAGGTGTTCAAAGTCATCTGTGTCGATGGCTCACCGATACTTTGGCCGGCCACAATGCCGACACCCTCGCCAGCTTCGACCAGCGACCGCATGTACTTGGCGGCAAGCACAAGCTCTGCAGATTTCTTGCTCACGCTGGGAATGAAGGACGTAGCAGGGCGCTTCTCTCCCTTCTCGCGCACTAGGCCATCCTTGTTCTCTTTGATGTATTCTGTCATGCTCTCGTAAAACTTCTCCGACGTGGCAAAGGCAACTCGGGCGGGGTTGACCATGGAGATGACAGGGTCCTTGCCTCCAACCTTGCCCGCCTTGGCGTACTTGATGGCGCTCTTCATGTGTTTCAGGATATTGTCCTTGTTGCCGGCCAGCGTCTCCCGGAAGTCGCTGCTAAAGCCCAGCTGCGCCGACTCTGACTCGATGTTGCGGAGGATGAAGCCGAAATCTGTCAAGTACTTTTGCTTGGTGGGATCCAGGCCATCCTCACCGTACAAGAACTGAATCAGCGTGCCGTCTGCATCGCGGACAGTAGAGTCGTAGGAGACTGTCAATCCTTCCATGCCCTTGATAATGCAGCGTTGGAGGTAACCGGAACGAGATGTTTTGACGGCAGTGTCAATTAAACCTTCGCGTCCGGCCATGTGGTGAAAGTAGTACTCTTGTGGCCGAATCCCAGTCAGGAAGCGCTGCACAATGTAGCCGCCGGCCCGGACACTAGAGTCAAACGGTTTGAAGCAGGGCAGTGACTTGCCACTGACCATCAATGGCACTCTTCTGCCCTCCAAGACCTGCTGCCCCAGGTTGCACGAGATGAGGTTCGCGTTGACTGGTCCACCCTTCGCTCCAGACACGGTCATGGCTTGCATCTGGTTTTTGGGAAACTGCTTCACCAGACCACTCGGAAGGCAGGCCTTTGTGATGGCCTGTGAAAGCTCGCCGCTGCGTTGGTTCATGAGCATATCCAAGCCTTCTTGCTTGTTGTCGTCGCGCATGACCTCCTCGAGGCGGATGAGTAGTTCAGCATCCGTGCTGGTAGGGTTGCTGTCTCCGAGAGAGACATACTTAGTCGCGACTTGTAGTCCAATGTCACTGGCCTCCCTGAGCGTGTCTCGTCGAGTTTGTTCTCCCTCGGGTGTGAGCCTCAAGTCATCCATGCCGCAAGTGAAGGCTCGCATGTTTAAATATCTCGTAAGAAGTCTGCCGAGACTGCTAAGAAGCTTCCCAGCAATAGCAGGGCCATACACCTCGTGAACAGAATGAATGAGACCGCCAGAGCTTGGACCAAGGTGTGCCTTGTCGAGTATGCCGTGCAGGAAGTGACCGTCCTGGAAAAGAACTATGCCCTCTTCAGAGCCTTTACCCCAGCGATCGGCGGGTGTCTGAGTCTTGCCACTCATCCAGATGCCCTCGCCAGTCGGTGGTTTGATGTTCTTGAGAATGGTTGTGATGACCTGCTTTCCCGTCCATCTTGGGACTGGTTTGATGATGGCAGGAGGGACGAGTTCGAGGCGTTCGCCGAGAATGTGCCCGCTCTCGGGCCGAAGAGCGGCATAAACTAGCTGCTGGAAATCACCGCGTGTAAAGAACGAGTCCCTACTACACAGAGAGACCGAAACTGAAATGTGATCCTGAATGAGACCTCGAAGTGGTTTTCCGGCAGTACCTGAAAGGTACTGGTGGTCGGTGTCTGCAATCTGCAGCGCCTCTGCGCGAGCCACTTCGTTTTGCGGAAAGTGCATGTTCATTTCGTCTCCGTCGAAGTCGGCATTGTATGTATTGCAGTTGGCATAATGCATTCGAATCGTCTTCTCCCCAGGCAGCACACGTACACGATGCCCCATGATGGAGGGCTTGTGCAATGTCGGCTGACGGTTCATGAGCACGACATCTCCGTTTGTAAGATGTCGGTACACCTTCTTGTTCCTAACACTACTCATGTTGCTATCGGTTGGCGCGAGAAGCTGGTTGGCCAAGGAAATTCGGTCGTCCGCCGACTTGCCTCGGAGGTTGGTGATCTGCCCGTTTTCGTATTCGATAGCTGCCGCGCCGGGCCACTTATCGACGCCGTTGATTACAGCTCGCTGCATGTCTCTGAAATTGTGACTGGTGACGGGCTCGGGAAACGTCAGCTTCCGTGCGAAGACAGGAGGCACACCAATCTCGTTGGTCTCGATATTGGGGTCTGGTGAAATGACACTACGAGCAGCGAAGTTGACACGCTTGCCCATCATGTTTTTGCGGAAGAGGCCTTCTTTCTTTTCCAGCTTCTGTTTGATGCCCTCTTCGTTCCTCTTGGCGGCGGCACCCATCACGGGGTTTTTATCTTTGTCGATCAGTGAGTTGACAGCGTTCTGTAGATCGGTCCACGCTTGGTGCAAGTCCGTCATTGTCCTTGCACGTCGCTCGGTCGTCGCGCCACCGATGCTCTGGTGGACACGGGCAATCGTCCCGCAGCTTCGGAGCACTAGCTTGTACAGCGAGTTCTGTTGCGCTTCAGAGATCTCCGAGTCACCTGTACGGGCCTCCGGTCTGAATCGATTGGGAGGGACCAGGAGCGTCTGTAGGAAGAACATGTCCGCAGAAACTTTTCCGGCCTTCTTCTTGAGAGGCTTTGAGTTGTAAATAAGCGACAGAACCTCCTGCTCCTTGTCGAATAGCTCTCGCAAGCGCTCTCGTACTTCCATGGCCGTGATGTATCGTTGGCTGCGCGCAGAAGCTTTTGTTTGGCCTCCAGACACCTTGGCAGCCTGTCCCTCGCTTTCGGAGCTGGAGCCGGAGTCGGGTTCGGCCATGTTGACATCCCCGTCAGCGTCGGATGCTGAGGAGTCCACATCAGCAATGGCCTCGTCCGATGTATATCCATTCCATTTTGTCTTGGACACTGGCGTCGCTGCGGTCATGGCGTCTCTGATTCTAAGGTTGGTTTGCGCCATCTTTGCGGCATCTCGCTCGGATAGAGGCTTCTCAAAGATTTTGACGAAGGCGTCCTTCCTGTAGGGAGGCGAGATGCCTCCGCAAGTGTCGCATTTCTTTGGCTTCGGAATCGCAGCCATAAATTCCTTAATGAGCTCTCTGCGAATCTCCAGCGCACCTTCGTGTTTTCCTTTACGCACATCACCGACAGTGGCTTTGTGTTCTTTAAGTTGGCGCTTAACGAAGAACTCCCGGGCCCGGATGAGATTGTCGGCACCACTGCCCTCCTCTTCCGCTTCGGCAGTCTCGGTCACACCAGGGATCTGAAGGCCCTGGAAATCCTCTCCGACGGCATCGATCAGGTGGGCAGCTTGGAGCAGACCATGCTGTAGGAGTCGCAGCTTGCACGAGTACAGGTGAACGTCGCGTTGACGGAGGCGGAGGCCTTTGCAATAAACGCATTGCGCCCGTAGTAGCCGCAGGACTTGATCCAAGAATACGGGGTGGTAGACTGGAACTGGGAGCTCGATATGGCCCGCGTGGCCCGGACAGGAGGATTGATTGAGGTTACATGTCGAGCAGCTGGACAAGGAAAGAGTCAGCACCGCCGCAAAGTTAGAGTTCGATCATGTCGCGTTGGTTCGTGGACGTACATAGAGTCACCCCAGGAGCCAAGAGCTGGGTCATAGAGGCCTCCGGGGACCGGGTTCAGAAGATTGTCGAATGTGCTGTCGTTTTCGATCCTCTTGACCGAGATTGCTCTGATCTCCGTCTCGGTAAGAAAGGTAAATTCAACCGTCTCGACGGTGGACGAGATAGGTTGCGAGATGTTCATTGCGCCGCTAGGTCTTCAGGACCATCCCAGGCAAGAAAACACGTTTGGGCCGCCGGGCTGTCGTAAAGAGCGGCAAAAGTCCAGGCGCGCCTTCAATTTGTCTTGCGAATGATCCGTCTTACTCTCACGTCGGCTGCATTGAAAGCTTGGAGGGGATTTTTTTTGGCGGTAGATTCTGGCAGAAAAAATGCCGGGTGGGGCAGTCTGCGTTTGCTCAGGTGGATCGGCCAATGTGATAACATAGCAACATGCCTTATCTGAGATGTGTGGGGCTATACGGATTGCAATGGTGTGGCGCAGGTCTTGCCGGGTTTGTCTCTGCGGCTCCGAGCGAGAACGTGCCTGCGCCTACCTACGTACCAGCCATATTCAGGTGTCTTTTCAGCGCGACTGATCCTCATCATAGAACGGGTCTGGTCCTCAAACCGCGTCGCGTTCGCACTTGCCGACCAGAACAGCAGTTTTTCGTTCTCGCGACCGAAACTAGACTTCAAAGCGCCACGCACGCCCAGAAAATACTTGGCTCGGCCCATACCATAATTAGCAACCTCCATCCAGGAGACAGTTTCTCGATGGATCGCCGGCAACAGTCGCCTGGTCTCGGGCCTCGTCACGATGCTGCTTCACGCATACAGAAGCCTGAGTCCGTAGCTGACAAGATGGCTGCACTCAAGGCTCGCGTGGCTGCTGCGATCGGAGGCAGTAAAGCCAAGGGTGGGCTGAATGTTGGCCTCCATCCGGCTTTGGAGGATTTAGGGTCCTGGAAACCGTCAGGCTCTTCGACAGATGTTCGTAATGCCAATCAGAGGCCCCCGGCGCATGCTTCCAAGGGGGCGAGGACCTCAACAACCTCGCATGACTTGCTGCGCAACCGTACCGACCAGCACAGCAACCCATACTTCGATGAACAACTGGCCGCGCAGCCATCGGCTGGGAAGCAACGACAATCACGCCAGCTTGTTTTTAATCAAAAGGGCAAATACATCCAACAGGCCAACGCTTTGAGGCGACAGGCTGCTCTCGAAGCAATGAAGAAGCGCATCGCAGCGCAGACGAGGAAGGCTGGCATCGACGACGAATTGGATCTGGAGAAAAATCTGATTGTGGACGCCCCTCCCGAGATCGAATGGTGGGATGAGGGACTGGTGGATGGCAACTACGACAGCATCGACGACGCTGCGCGCCTCAAGATTGAGAGCCCAGACAGTATCGTCACGGAGTATATTCAGCATCCAGTGGCACTGGAGCCACCGCAAGATCGAAAGGCTCCGGCCCCCAAAGCCATGTATCTGACCTCGAAGGAGCAGGCGAAACTGCGCAGGCAGAGGCGCATGGCTGAGCTCAAGGAGCAGCAAGCAAAGATTAGACTGGGTCTTGTTCCGGCACCACCCCCCAAGGTGAAGAAGAGTAACATGATGCGCGTTTACGCTGATTCGGCCGTCAAGGATCCCACCGCCGTGGAGACCATGGTCAATCGTCAGATCGCAGAACGGCAGCAGACTCACCAGCTAGCCAACGACGAGAGAAAATTGACGAAAGAACAAAAACACGAGAAGCTCGCCGCCAACCAGGAGAAGGACGCCGCCAGTGGCATTCACATAGCCGTGTTCCGGATCAACAGCCTGGCCAATGGACAACATCGCTTCAAGATCGGAAAGAACGCGGAGCAGCACTCATTGACCGGAATCTGCATCATGCATCCCCGACTGAACCTGGTCATCGTCGAGGGAGGTGAGCACAGCATCAAGAAATACAAGCAACTCATGCTCAATCGCATCGATTGGACGGAGAATTCGCCGTCACGCGAGAAGAGCGGGCCGCCGCAGGTTGCAAGGGACTGGCTCATTGCTGAAAACGAGCAAGGGGGCCTGAAAGACATGTCATCGAACGAATGCAAATTGGTTTTCGAGGGTGAAGAGAAAGCTCGGGCATTCCGCAAATGGGGCAGCAAGGTGTGCGAATCAGACTCTGAAGCGAAGGATGCTTTGTCACGGGCGAAGATGGACAATTTCTGGGCACTCGCGAAAGGCATGTAACAGTACTTGTCAAATAAACGCAGTGCTTGGAGGAACTTACATGAGTAGTGTGAAGTAGACGGTCATGTTGGGCAGAGACGAGGCATCGTATGTGAAACGAGTCGCCTGAATGGCGGCCCATGTCTGTATACCAGGAGGCGAACACACATCATCAGAAAAATGCAGCATCTCTAACAGAAGATTAGTGAGCAGTCAGATATAATCCCCGCTGATCGGCCCAGTTATTGATGCTGCGACCCGAGCCTCCCCGAGCCGCCGCCAGGCGCAGTTCAGTAGTGTGTATTATAAGGGTGAACTTAACTTGCTACACTCAAGAGCCCATCACTGACCAAGTGCGCACTGCTACCATCATGCATATGACTGGCACACACGTGACAACCGAGGAGTTGTGGAAAACATGATGGTCTGGTAAGACGTGTCTGTAGGAAAGTCGCAGGGTGGCGGTGCGAAGCCTCAGTTGTTGCAGCATCAACTGCGGTCGACATGATTTGCATTACGGCAGGGTGTAGGCAGCAGGGCAGACATCTCAGCACAAATTCATGTGACACTTGGATGAGTCACTGCTGCCTGGTTCGACAGAGCTAGACGGTAGTGGCAAACGAAGGCGCGCCGTAACCTGGTTGTCCCAGAAAAACAGTCGACGCGTGAGGGTCGTAGCTGGCGACCGCGCATCGTCAAGCCACGTGTACAGCAACAGTGACAAGACGCATTGGCAGCAGGATACAATCAAAGACAAGATCGTGCGCGAAAAAGAAGAAAAAAAACTTAGATCATAATGTTTGCATTCCGTTGCGCAGCTTGCTGGCTAATGCTGCCGATACTGCGGGTAATATACAGCCCTGTCGCGTAAAAACACTCATTCGATAACGCCTGATCCCCTAAACCCTGCGACGGACCTTTCGTCAAGCATTCCCAAACGAGTCATGAACCACCCTGCCGAGAAGAAAGACCAAAGACGAAAGCTTAGTTGCGCTCACCGCGGAGACGGCGGGCAAGCTGGATGTCCTTGGACTGGATGGTGACACGCTTGGCGTGGATGGCGCACAGGTTGGTGTCCTCAAACAGGGAGACGAGGTAAGACTCGACGGACTCCTGAAGAGCGCCGATGGCGGACGACTGGAAGCGGAGATCGGACTTGAAGTCCTGGGCAATCTCACGGACCTGCAAAAGGATGTTGATTAGCATGTCGGCCAAGACATTTCAGTGTCGGGGTGTGACTCACCAGGCGCTGGAAGGGGAGCTTGCGGATGAGCAGCTCAGTCGACTTCTGGTAGCGACGGATCTCACGGAGAGCGACGGTACCGGGCTTGTAGCGGTGAGGCTTCTTGACACCGCCGGTAGAAGGAGCGCTCTTGCGGGCGGCCTTGGAGGCGAGCTGCTTGCGAGGGGCCTTGCCACCAGTGGACTTGCGGGCGGCTGAAGACAGGAGATTAGTCAAGATCTGAAGAGGCAATGTAGAGCAAACTCACTTTGCTTAGTGCGAGCCATTGTGAATGCGTGAAAAGGTCGATGTGGCTGATGGGGTGGTGTTGTTGTTGTTGGTGTGGAGGCGTTGAGTGGATGATGATGCAGGAGAGAAGATGGGATTGGAGAAGTGGAGGGGGAGGGGAATAAATAGGAAGGAGAGGGGCGGCAGCGGTATTGGGTGATTCGGGCGACTGATCTGGGGCGCGCGGGCGCGACAGAAACAGGCTGGTCCGTGCGCGTCAGCAATCAGTAACTTGAAATTCAGGCCTGGCGAAAATGGTGCCTGCAGGGGTCCATTCTGGACCTCGAAGGAACCGATTTTTGATTGGCTTTATTCTGGCACCCTGGCCCCATTTGCGGGTCTACGTCTCGACAACGTGCATTACGCCTTGCCTGTTTGGTGCTGCCACGATTTCGAGCGTGGAGGCGAGTTGAGCCTCTCCAGCTGTCGAGCGATGTCTACCTGCCATCCCGTCCAGGAGACTGACGATGATGGCATGGTTGTCCCGTTGCTCAAAACGTGTCTGGGGTCGATCTGCTTAATGCAGGAGGAACTTCCTATCTTGCCAAACGTGGGCTAACAAGAAGTGGGAAATGGGAGTATGATTAGGTAGATAAATGCTAAGCAACTCAACCTCAATTGCATCATCATGATCATTATCGCCAGCATCTTGGGAACTCGCGACCTTGCTCGGCAACAGCTCACGAGACTGAACGCAGCTAGCAAGCCACGTTGTAAGACGTATCCTCCCTTCGCAAGGTATGGTCTGGTGGATTGACCTGGTAAGAGACTGAAGGTATGCCTGGTTGAAGCTTCACTCCAGACATGAGAGCTTCCATGTCTTTCTTGACAACACCATCGTCTATGTGTGGATCTGTGTTGCTGTCAACTGCCGGGTCCGTGCCCAGCCCATCGACTCGACCAGGTCGAAAGCGCACTGGCAGTCTGTCATACAAGGGATGCGTTTGAATGGACAGGGGGCTGGTTTGCATTTCGGGTTGTTGTGGGTTTGCTTGGTTTGGTATTTCGAGGCAAATCGCGTCGCCCCAAGTCTGTGTCGGGTGACCCACCCCATGCAAGTCCCCCTCCCTGCCTCACCAAACCCCAAGAATACGTACCGCGACGCGCCCCCATTCTTTGGGCTGATCCCGTTGCACGACGCGCCTCGCATTTCCGGTATAAAGCGCCCCCCGCCGCACGCCGCGTTTCTCTCTTCCTGCTCACCAATCCAACCAACCCCATTACTCTAATTTCATCCACACGATCTCACCGACGCGTCTCAACCTCCGTTGAGACTTGACATCCTTCACACACAACCCCCCTCAACAACAACAAGATGACTGGACGTACGTAGCACCTCCCCCCACGGAATATTCCCTCCATTGCTAACAACACCTATCCAGGCGGCAAGGGTGGCAAGGGTCTCGGCAAGGGTGGCGCCAAGCGTCACCGCAAGATTCTTCGTGACAACATTCAGGGTATCACCAAGCCCGCTATCCGTCGTCTCGCTCGTCGTGGTGGTGTCAAGCGTATTTCTGCCAGTAAGCTCTAGACCACGTTCCCCTTCACACTTGAATTTGACTAACGGCCTCTAGTGATCTACGAGGAGACCCGCGGTGTTCTGAAGTCCTTCCTCGAGGGTGTCATTCGTGACGCCGTCACGTACACGGAGCATGCCAAGCGCAAGACTGTCACGTCCCTTGACGTGGTCTACGCTTTGAAGCGCCAGGGCCGTACTCTTTACGGTTTCGGTGGTTAGACGTCTTTGCTTTGTGCGACTGGCATGTCTCTTATGAATCTCTTTCCGGGGCATGGCGCGCTTCGTTCGACGCGCCTAGACGCGTGGGCGCAGCGACAATGGACATTGGGGTGTGGGTGTTCTTGCGACATGAATGACTACGGAACTGGCTGGCTTTTGGGTGTTTACTTGTACCATACGGGTTGGGCTCTATGGATTTGGGCTTGAGGTTAATCAATTCCTCGCCGAGGCGTGCTCTTGACATGGATCATTTGTGCCCGTGATGTGAAACGTGATGTCCTTCTCCTCTGCATGTGTCGTGTCCGTAGTGGTGTTTTTGTTGCAGAGGGCAGCATGCTTGGTGGTTCTTGATTACAGCCCTCCTGTTGCGGCAATGTGTGTTCGCTTGATGTTATGGATTGTCGTGGCCACTCAGGACGACGACCAAGTGTTCTCTGGCTAACCTATCGACACGTGATGGGCGTGATATGGTCCGAGACGCGTCATGTCTTTTACAATTGTTGGCAGTCCTGAGAAGACTTCGTGGAAGCGCTTCCCCAAATCCCTGTGCCTTGTAATTGGGATCTGGCTATGCACGAAGTTCCGTAATCTGCTTGGGCGGTGATCGCAAGATGCTTTGCTGTGATTGTTAACCCGCGATGTTTTATCACGGTTGCTTCCGCGGCTCGAAGGGTTTGTCCCTACTCTTGGTGCCACGTTGTTTGTAATGCCATGATATTTGTGCCGGTAGTGCAACACGTGTTGCTAGCTGTTGTTGGTCATATGTCGTTTGTCGTTAGTGATCGCTTCTGCTGTGTATATCTCTCAGTGATGTGTTTGGGTTTGTTTAGGAGGTTCTGCTTTTGTTTGGGATGCTGTTAAGGCTGCATGGAACGTGGTGACCGGCCATTCAACCGGCTGTGTGAACGACACGCATCAAGACTTGGAAGGCTTGTCGACACTGGCAGTTATATTCATAATCCGACTATGGGCTTGGATGTCACCAATCCACGCTTTGCGTCATGTCTTTCGGGATATATGAAGGACTCCTGCCATCCGCTCTTGATTATATATGTCTTGCGCGATGAGAGATCATGACCCACAGTCGACTGATTGGAACCCGAAGGGAAACGGAAACATTTTCGAACTCTACCGAGCACAACGTACCCAGGGCCTCCTGTGCTCGATTTTCTATGAGATAACAATAGCTGTGCTTGGGTTCCGGTCGCTGTTGGCCTTGTTCTAATGAAGTGGAAATATTGCCCTGCATTTAATTACCTTACACATCACGACGAGACACATGTAAACAGAAAGAAGCACGGGCAGACCACGCTCGCCAATACAGCAGTGTCACCCAATGGGATTTTCTTCTTGCTATTTACAAAATATGGCGTTTTGCTGTTGCGGCCGATACTACGGTCGTCATCTTCATATCATAAAACATTATGGACAATACTATGCCCACGACAGAGCCATAACTTGACGCGAATGCAAGCTGGCTTCCGACCTTCCGAATCCCTCCACCAACATGAATCAAACCACACCCATGACGAAACCACGTGAGCCAAAGTCGCCTCGATCTTTACCATTTGACACAACGTGGTCCAGATATAGCGGCCCATGGGTTTTCACAGGTTCAGATGCTGCATGTTCAGCTCATCGGGACGAACATCACGTGACACATTCATCAACCGAAACCGAACCTAGCGAGAGCCTGAACACAACCGCGGACACCACGCGAGATCCGCGCTGCAAAAGTCATCCTACTACAGCAGTGTGACCTTGAATGAGCGGATGGAGAATCTCCCACTCGGGTAGTTGCGGGGGGTGGCCCTCCGGCCGGACACACCGATGGAGTGTGGAGCAGGCGCCCGCGGCCACCCATACATAGTGTGCTGCACCCAGACTTCCGGGAAGTGGCTGAGCCTAACACCGAAAAAGAAAGACTCAGCCACAGGCTTGAGCCAATGGAACTGTCACATGAGCGCACACCTAATCTTGGCAAGACCAGATGGTATTTTTGGTGTGGGAGGTGGTACCCAATCCAGAAAGAGTTTTCTCGAGACAGGATCTCCGGTGTTCCGCCGCCCTCTCCGAGGGTTTCTAAGCATCCAGCTCGCAACGAATTTTCTTGCCTATGCGGCTTTGTACATGCGACCGGCCTCAGCTAACGTCCCCCCTCCATACTCCCCTGGACCCCCCGGGTTCTATTGTGCATCACGCACGATGCGCAACTGCTGCATGCGTGGAACGGCAGGCCCGAAATTGCCTGACTCGAGCTGACGAAGGAACTGCTTGTCGCTGCCGAAGCCGACTAGGCCCTACGGTAGAGGCTACGCGTGGTGACCACGACTGAGGGAACAAAGTCACTGCCGCCCGATCTTGGATCTAGATCTGCAATGGAGCCTAGCACCGGAGGCCTAGGGCCAGCCTGGAAGACATACGATGACAGTCGCCTGAAGGACAGTTTACCCCGAGGCAAGGCCACCAGCCGGAGTCGTATAATAACACGCCAAGCCGCTGGCGCTTGGCAGCAGTCATCAAGACTTGCAATCACCTGATGGGAAAATCTTTGACTGCATGCGTAAAAACGAAGTCAATCGTCTGCATCCACGCCAGAGGCAGAGCGCTCGTTCTTTCCTTTCCTCTATGTCTGACCATTGACATCGAACGACAGGGCGAGGCAGGCAGCCTATCGCTCTCGTTCGGTGTTGACGAAACACGGGAGAAGCTAGGAAGGCAAAACACACACCCTCTTCCCCCGAAATCACCATGCATGCATGCAGGCTGTGTGGGAAAGACCGTTGTGCTCGTGGCCCCTGTGTAGCTGGACCGTCGAGAGTTTTCGGCTACTACAAAGGTGACGTTGCACCGCCGTTCAGAGGGGAAAGGGGAACATGTACATGTATGGACTTGTTGAGCCACAAACGCATGGCCAGATGTGGCGCGGCGGTGCACAGCTCACAGCGAGCAACAGCGCGACAGGGGCATTGGCTTCGGCCTCAGCGGGCCAGGCCTACGGGAGGCAGGCCGACCGTTCTGTAGGTCCCACTGAAATCTCGCCGGCTATTGGGGAGTCATCGTCGAAGGTACAGCCAAAGTGAATACGTCACCCCACATTGGGAGCAACCGCTCCCTACTCTTTTCGCTTCGTTCCTCGTTCCCACCCACGCCAGCTACGTTTTCCCAAGACCTGGCACAGCTGGCTCGCTGCCGTTCGGAGCAAAAACGAGTCCTAGTTTGCAGACACGGGAAGAGGGGCCATGCGCGAGTTCGACTCGCAAGCTGCGAAGCGTCACTCCGTAGGGCTGTTGCGAAAGAATGACTGTTAGTCACTGACCTTGTGACCAAATGCCGGCATGACCCAGACTTGCGTCCTCTCCCCCCCTCCCTCCATCTAGGCAGCCAGACTCGAGGCCGAGGCCGAGGCCTCAAAGAGCGCGAACATGGATAGGCACGGGAATACAAGTACGGGAATGAGAGTAAGGTCCGCTTGGGGGGTGCAGTGACGGAACCTGGAAGAGGGGGGTGGCCGATGGCCGAAGCAACAACGAGATTCCCCGACTTTCTTTCCATGTCATCATGGCCATGTCGGACTTAGGCTTTCGATCGATCACTACTGCATTGGTAAGTCGCTAAGGAATCTAGGTGATCTAGCTGGGTAAAGGCTCCAGGGGTACGTACCTCCGGGGCCTCCAGTCCTGCTGATGACTTGGCATTCTGACGGGTCTGAGATGGAAATGCGGTGATCCCTGTCGTCGTCCGCGCTTGCATGGGTTAATCGTCAGGGATCTCGGCGCCATTCATGTACGGTCTATGGACCCTGAAAAAATCACCCCACCCGGCCCTGCCCGCCTACTCGCATGTACAACCCACCCATCCCATATACCTGGACAATCTTCCAACTTTTCCTGACTTGTATTTAAGAAGCCGCCCCCCCGATCTTTGCCACCGTTCCTGACGCTTAAACCCAAAATCTCCAACAAAAGTCACAATATGCTATCATCCCGGCCTCTCACGGTCTCATCTTACCCTCGATTCCGACAACAGCAAGACGACCAGCCCCTCGACCTCGTCGACCCCCAGGACTTTGACTTTGACTTGTTCGCATCGGAAGACACTGCTCAGTCTCAGTCGCTCTACACACTCGCTCCCGACTTCACCCTCCCCTACAAAACTCCCGCGGCGGCGTCACCCATCGCCACTCCCCGGAGGCCTCGCACCACCGACTTCCTGGTGCTCCCCTCCTCATCGACACCTACCACGACAGTCGACGACACCCCCCTCAGCATCAACCACCCTCCTGAACTGATGCCGTCGGAATCATCGTGGGCCTCGGGCAACCAGTACACGTCCAGGCCCATCGGCCGCCTCCCCCATCAGCGTGAATCGTCGTTGTCTTCACTGGGCTCCGCCGGCCCTGCGTCCCCGTACAACCACAGCACGTCCAACCCGCAGATCGCCATTACCGACTCAGCAAATGACCACTACAACGATGTCCAGTCGCACGACGGAGGTGCTCAGTACTATCAGTTGAGCAAAGCCATGAGCGGTACACAGGAAGGTGGCTTGTACTCGGGCTACCACGCCTTTGGCGGAATGGACCACTCCGACATGGGGTACCCAGTTGCTATTGCAATGCAGCGTCCGCGGACAGACAAGTCATTGCTTCCAGCGCCGGAGTTTCCTATGCATTCAAGATCTCATCCGACTTCTGTGGCAAGTTCAACGGCGGGCGGTGATTCACCAGCCACACCCACGATGGGTGAACCTGACGACGACCGAAGACGACGAACTGGTAAGTGGTACGCGTGGCATTAGGGAGTGCACTCAAATACTCACACATCACCCACAGTTCTCCCGGAACCGCCCAAGCTAGACCGCACCATGACGGATATCTACAGCGATGAGCTCTACAGCCCCAGTTTCAACATTGTGTCAGCGTCTTCGCCCCAGAGCCAGCTGGCTGTATCACCCAACAACGATGTATTCGCACAGAGGCTGCAGGCAGCCAACAGCCAACACCTGAATGCCGTCCACTCTCCCACCTCAGTAGGGACAAGGGACAGGTCGCCCTTCCGTCACGGCTCCCCACTGGCTCCTGGTACTGTTCAAGAGATGACGAACAATATGCACGCACCACGACTCCGCTTTAACTCGGCACACAATATGCGCGAGCAAGATAACGCAGAACGCCAAGCCCAATTAGCTAGGCAACAGTTAGCGATGAAAGCCGAGCCAGATACGCCCAAGACCATCTCGCCAAAGGATGCTATGCTAGAGTTTCAGGGATGCGATGCGGATTCCAACTTCCCATCTCTATTTCCTCTATCAGATCCTACGGACTTCGGGGTTCCACAGCTACCATCGAACAATTCGGCGTCAAGTGAGCAATTGTCTGATTTCTCGAGACATCTTGCTGCGAATGGGCCTCCAGTCACATTCCCCTACATGGCGCAACATCTACCTGCAAGCGTACAAATTCCGCAGCACTATCCATTCATCGCTCATGCTCAGCAAGACCAGCAGGCAAATTCAGACGTCAGCCCTGCGGGATCTAGCTCAAGTAGCTCATCAGCCACGCCCGCGGCACTCCAAAAGCCCGCCGGTGCGGCTGCCGATGGCGGAACATACACCTGCACATATCACGGATGTACTCTGCGTTTCGAGACGCCCGTTTTGTTACAAAAGCACAAGAGGGAGGGACATCGCCAACCGCATGGATTGGGCATGCCGCCGAGACACATCGACACCAAATCTGAGCCTGCGGATGATGCTGCCAATCTTCTGAACAGTCAAGCTGGGCCGCACCGCTGCGACAGGATCAATCCTAGCACCGGGAAATCGTGCCACACCATATTTTCACGACCATACGACCTTACTCGGCACGAAGACACTATTCACAATGCTCGGAAGCAGAAAGTACGGTGCGATCTCTGCAGCGAGGAAAAGACGTTCAGCCGGGCCGACGCCTTGACAAGACACTACAGGGTGTGTCACCCTGATGTGGAGTTCCCTGGCAAATATCGCAGACGTGGAAACCACATTTGAATTTTCTGTCAGGATGGCTGCGGTAGATGCCAATCACTTCTGGGTTGGGAAT
Source organism: Verticillium dahliae VdLs.17 (assembly GCF_000150675.1). NCBI lineage: Eukaryota > Fungi > Ascomycota > Sordariomycetes > Glomerellales > Plectosphaerellaceae > Verticillium > Verticillium dahliae. Next base: position 275,379 of record NW_009276933.1, read on the forward strand.
CAATGGCCGGGGTAATGTGCTTCAGGGTCTTGACGACCGCGTTGTCATCCATTCTATGACATCATCAAAGGACCCTGAAAACTCACTTGGACCCACCAAATGACATCATGGCGCCATTTTCCGCTGAACCCTGCATGCGCCTTCTCCACTCGGATGGACGAGACCCGTTTCGACAGTCTCCGAGGGAGGATACCCCAGTTCATGAGCGAGCGGGGCGTTGGCACATATCATTGGGCATGGCCAATGTCCAGGTGCCATTGACGACATCTGTCTGTGCGACATGCCGATCTTGTCGGTGCACCAGCTCTTGGTAGACATGCTGTTGCATCATCAACGCTGTCCATTGATGCCCGCGCCCATCATTTATTACACTACATCAGTTATATGCAAACGAGTCCAGATGAGGCGCTTGCGCGATGCCCTGACGCCCCTATGCGTTATGACGTCGATTGGTGCCACATCTCTCCTACACCAATTGCTCGCGCCCGCAACGGTGCGACGAGATGGCGAATGAGACGATACTCTCCGTATCATCTGTCTCCGTACAGTTCAACGCAAAGATCACTTGTACTATATTCACTTGTCTCGCAACGAAAAGTACGAAAAAGGAGTGCTTAGCGCTCAACATAAGTCGCGGCGACACACTTGTCACAATGGTTGTACTCTGAGTTTGGGAGGTATAGATTAGGACATTGGTCCATTGCAAAAGCGACCTATGAGCGAGATTTTTAATGTTGCATGATACTATGATTTGAGAGATAGACGCCATATAATCAATTGCGAGTTGTGCACTACAAATTCATCTAGTGAATACTGCCTGATTCACGTTTGGACAAGTAACAGATACCCCCTAGATCTAAGGTATTGAGCAATGTGATGTGGGGGTTCCAGGCGTTCCCACAGTGTGTAACGGAATCCTTGGGATGTTTTCAGCTGCGGGTGGGACCGTGCAGAGCTGACGGAGACACCTCCTATGTGCACTTCGCAATCAATCGCCGTCAGTGCATTCCGCTCAATCCAATGCGATTAACTTGTGGCTAATCGGTAGAAGTCGGAAGCACGTCACCGTTGACTGCTGCTTGGGCGTCGATGAATCGGGGTGTGATGTCTGTCCACATTTGGAACTGTACAATATGAATCAGCAGGCTGTTGAAGGAAACCACAAGTCGCATTGTTCCCGTAGTCTTGGGGTCACTTACTTGATGCCATCCTTGCGCAGCGAGTACCTCGGCGCCAGGAATCGTACGCCAGCCCGCATCCTCAGCCAGGCGCATTGCCGCAGTATGACGCGGCTGGTATGCCATTTCCAGCAGCACACGGGTTCGCTCATCGCTCACAGGGCTTTTCAGCACAACCTCGAGTGTTTCGCGCAGCGATGGGTCCATGGGTTTGTCTGCAGGGATCGTGCTGATGACCACGGTGGGCGCTACAGCCAATGCGGAGGCCTCGGCAGGACCCCCGAGTGCTCGAAGGTCAAAGTCAGCCGGAAATGACGCTCGAATGGTCTCCAGGCTCTGCTCGTTGCGAGCCAGCATGTAGATAGGGTGGTAGCCATGAGACTTCAGAGCAAAGATAGCTGCTCTCGTTGTGCCACCCGAGCCAATCACCAGCGCAGAAGCTGTCGTTGTGCCTGCAGTCGATTCAGAAGCCACGCCGATGGACTCAAGGCAATGCACCATACCCCGCCAATCTGTGTTGTCGCCGAGAAGGCGGCGTTTCTGACTCCCATCAAGAGGGATTGGGATGATTGTGTTGACGGCACCGATAACCTTAGCTGATTCAGAGACTTGATCCAGAAGCGGCATTACATCCAGCTTGAGTGGAATGGTGACTGACGCGCCGCCAAAGTCAGGCTCGCGAATTACGGCCGCGACCTCATCCGCTTGGTCCGTCTCAACCAAACCGTACTTGTGGGGCAAGCCGGTCAGGTCGAACAGGGAGTTGTGAAGTGCGGGCGATCTGGATTTCGAGATGGGCTTGCCAAAGAGATAAAAGGACTGAGCATCGATGTTTCCGAGTAGGAATAATGCCCGGCGGATTTCAGCAGCAGACAGTTGACCGGGCGCCGCTTTGAAAGGGAGCGCTGGGTGGGATACGGGCGTGAGGAAGCCATTCAACACGCGACTGAGCTTACCAAGAGCACCCATGTTGAGAGCAATGATAGGCGTTGGATGAGATGCGAGCATGTCGGACTTGAACCTCGCCAAGTCATAATTGTCCTCCATCGACTGCGCCGTGCCGACCAGTTTAATTACACTGCCCCACTGCAGTGCGCGATTGTAGAAAGGGGTCCATGATCCATTCTTCCAGGAAAGCACACCTCGTGGATCGTGATGCGATGCGATGATCCGTGATCGACCTTTGAGATTTGTGACGGTCTGCAAGATATGCTCTGGCCATGTCATCTCTAGGTCGATGAATTCAACACCCATGCGGAGTGCAAGTATGTAAAGGCTGAGGGCTTGCGTGTGATCCTCATCTGGGAAACGACCGCCTTGAGACACAGTCCGTAGGGTAAAGATGATGGGCATCCCCGCAGCAGACCGTAAGGCTGACACTTGCCTCGCAACCGATTCCGGAGTTTGATCCTGCAACAGATCGACCCGAAGTTCGACAGCGTCTGAACCGACAACAACCTGCGGAATGACATCGACAGCAGAGTCGACACTAGGCACCGTTAGTGAAACAAAAAAGCTTTGTTCCTTGGCCGTCATCTTGGTGATCTTCGAACCATCACCGCAGATGGCATCTACAAAACATCTGAAGTCCAGCGGCGCGTCCCTGGAAGCCACGGAAGCAGCCGGATGTGGGCTAAAGTACTGAAAATTGCTGCACTCATCGTACAGTGGCTTCCTCCTGTAGTAGACATCTTCGATATCTTCGCGATAAGCTGGACGTGTTTTGTCTTGAAGCAGATAGTCAACCACCTGCTTCGTATCCCGGTGCACCAGCAGCACACAGCCGCCTTTCTCTCTATAGGCAATGAGGAGTTTTCGGGCCTCTGGCGATTCGACAATGCCGCCACCGCATGAAAAGACGTGACCGCTTGCCTGATTCTCCATAACGTCATGGAGCAATTGCAGCTCATCACGTCTGAAGCCTTCCCATCCCTTCGTGCCATGTATCATCTCGGGGATGGTCATGCCCGACCTTCGCTCAAGTTCTTCATCAAGATCGATGAAGGGTCGTTTCAACAACTTGGCCATCCACCTTCCAGTCGTGGTTTTGCCTGCACCTCGCATGCCGACGATGAAGACGGAGCGAGTCGTGTGATCCTGCTGATGGTGACCTTCGGCCCCAGGATGCTTGTCATCTCCGTTGAGGCGGAGGCCGAAGGATTGCGACAGAGTATCCCACCAACCCGGCCAGGTCTTCCCCGTGCATTCGCGTTCGAGTATCGTAACCGGGGCGTTGGCCACTGTAGACAGAACACTGAAACTCATGGCAACACGATGGTCATCATAGCAGAAAACTCCGGCATCGGGGGGGTTGAGAGTATCCAGAGGCTGTCCGGTCACAATGATACCATCGTCAAATTCGTCTGTAGCAATGCCAAATTTCCCCAACTGCTCTCGCATGGCTGCAATTCTGTTGCACTCCTTGACTCGCTGGTTGGCGATGCCACTAATCTTAGTGGTTCCGGCGGCTACCGCTGCCAATACACTCGCCGTCAGGAACGCATCAGTCATCGGTTCCATATCAACATGCGGTAGACCTAGCAATCCACCTGGAGCCGGTCCCGTGACTGTTGTTGATGTTGCGGTCTGCTGAACGGTGCAACCCATAGGCTGGAGTACATCAATCGCAAAGCGCGCGTCACCCTGTAGCGACGAGGATCCGATGTTGGGCACCGTGCATGTGGTGCCCGTGATGGCTGCAATTGCAAGTGGATAAGTTGCCGAGCTAGCGTCGCTCTCGATGGTGTATTCAGCAGGGTTTTTGTATGTTCCTTTGGGGATATGGTAGGTATTGGGGTCGGAGCTCGACCGTTCGGCCTGTACCCCAAAGGCTTTCATCATCGCCAGTGTCATATCGATGTAAGGCTGAGAAATTGGCTTGCCTCCCACAAGACGCAATGTCACAGGCTCCTTTGCGTATGGAGCAGCCATGAGAATTGATGACACATACTGAGACGATACAGTGGCCGCAAGTTCAATCACGCCGCCAGCAAACCCGCCGGCAGCATCGATACGGAGCGGCAGGCTCTTGCCTGGACCGAGGTAGTCAATGGAAACTCCGTTGCTTCGGAGCGCATCAACAAGAGGCCCAATGGGCCTTACCTGCATACGAGCGTTGCCTGTCAAGACGGTTGACGAGACGTCCGCAGGACTGCACAGAGCCACTACGGTGGTCAAGAATCGGGAGGCTGTTCCAGCGTTACCAAGGTAAAGAGGGTCGCTGCTGGCTCGGAGCTGGCCCCCTTTTCCTGTGAGGACCAGAACTTCGCCGGCATCTTCCCAAGCATATGAAGCTCCACCGAGCCGGGTGATGGCTGTAAGCATGAACTCGACATCGTCGGAGTGTAGAAGGTTCTTGATGCGGCATGTTCCCTCGCCAAGTGCGGCAAGGATGAGAGCTCGATTCGAAATGCTTTTGGACCCGGGAGGGGTCACCGTTGTAGCAAGGCTTGTTGGCACGCCAGGTGTGACCAAGGTAGAAGCTGACAACATGACCTTGATCGCAGCGTCTTCGACAGTGGTAGCTCTTGGCTCGTAGGTTTTCCCAATCGCTGAAAGCAGTACAATCTTCTTCTTCCTGCCGTCATTCTTCTTGTCCACCGCCATTTTTTGAAGAAGGATATCAACGGGGCATCTTTTGCCCGCTGTTAACTTGATCACCCTCTTGTCGCCGAGAGAGGTTGGTAGGCCATAACTTGAAATGCACTTCGCTAGCCGAGCGACAGCGCTTGGGCGCAAAACGCCAAGATACCGGGCCAATTCCGCTTCCTTAACCATGCCAATTGCAACCGCTTCGCCATGAAGCAGCTGTGGCGTGAGCAAAGCTTCGTAGGCATGGCCAATGGAGTGTCCGAAGTTGAGCAAGTTGCGAAGACCACCTTCTCGCTCGTCGCTAGATACTACCTCGGCCTTGACCCTAGCGGAACCCAAGACGATTCGCTTTAATATCTCGCGAATGGGCAACAGTCTTCCGGGCCCAGTGGGCTGGTTCACAGCAGCGACGATACTTGGAGCATTGGCTTCTAGTGCGGTGAACTCGTTCTCGTCCCATATAGCTGCTGTTTTTATGACCTCAGCCATGCCATTAATGAACTCTCTCGAGGGTAGCGTCTCGAGGAATGCAAGATCGATATAGATGCGGGAGGGTTGCCAGAAAGCTCCAACCAGATTTTTGCCCATGGGAGTGTCGATTGCGGTTTTGCCGCCGATGGAGGAGTCCACCATTGCGAGCAACGTCGTTGGGACCTGTACGAAGCGAATGCCTCTCATGAATGTAGCCGCAACATAGCCGAGCATGTCACCAATGACTCCACCACCCAATGCAATGATGACTGTATCTCTCGTACATTGTTGCGAAAGCATCCAGTCCTCGATATGCGCCTTTGATTGTCGCGATTTGGATATTTCACCAGGTGGAATAGCCAACGTCAGGAGACGAGGCCTGACGGTAGTGTCTGCAGCGCCGTCGAAGGCATGTTTGAAAGGAGGCACATAGGTGTCATACAAGTTTGTGTCCGTGACAAGAACGTAGGTCGACGATTTGACGTTGTCGAAGAGATCTTTCGTCACCCAATTGAGCCAAATGCCATGGTCGACGACAATATTATCCGTCCCCAGGATGGTGATTCGTGTCGGCTCTGTAGTGTTGCTACTCCTCATGGTCGGTTCTTCGCTCGGAGAGCCTGCCGAACTTAATTGAGGTGTAGAGGAAGGATCATGAGCTCAGTGACTGTCGAGGGGGAAGCTTTGGTAAGAGGCTGATGGTGGGGGAGGGTTGCGGTTAGGACATGACTCAATTCCAAAATTGGGATTCATTTGTGTCTCCGATAATCGGCGCTCACAAGTGTGGATATCGTGTACGTAGTTCCAGGCCAAAGTTTTACCCCCCCTGTCAAGTATCTTTTGGGCCCGTGCGGCCCTGGGCAGCTAGCAGGTACTTCCACCTATTTCTCGACGATGTGCTGGCTTGCTTAGAGAATGAAACAGGAAGCACGGCCCCTTTGAACTCCTACGGGTGCGGGCCACGCTTACAGGGGGCTCGGTACTTGTTATGGGTGTAAGAACTTACCTATCATACTACGTATGGCACTATGTAGTATGAAGGCATAGACGAAATTGAGCTTATATCGCTTTAAACCTCAAATTGATCTTGAAATCGACGAGCGCTCTACTAGCGGGTTAATTGCTTTCCTAATTGGGTCTAGCTTTCTTTATATACGTTATTTTCTATAAGCTATTAGGGTGGCTAGGGTCCTACTTCATTCTAATATAAACTATCTAGAGCCTCTTATTAAAAGCCTTATAATACCTACTATAATTAGGATAAATACTTATTTAAATAGGAGTTAGGGTCTTATAACTCTCCTAGTAGCTAAGATAAAAGCTAAACTATAATATTATATATTTTATTAGAGAGTAGAAGAATAATAGCTATAGAGTATTTAGCTCTTAGAGATAGCTTAATTTATATAATTCTTTAAATACTTTATCTATAATAATCTCTTATATTATATTATTTATCTTTTTAATAAAGAAGCTAAATATTCTATTATTATTTAGACTAAGTTTTTAATAATTATATATTATTTTAATTATATATTAATCTAATAGAAAGCTTCTTTTTAACTTTATAATTTATAATAATAAAAGTATTATTTAAGTAATTATTATTATCTATTAGGACTTTACTTAGGAATATATAAGAAATAATAAAGATAGTTAAATTCTCTCTAAACTAGTACTATATACTAATTACTTATATAGTTAATTTATAAAGGTATTAGGCTAAGGGCCTAGATTAGGGAAAGCAATTAGATCGGCGAATAATCGGTAAGCTATTATATGAACTTTAACTTATTAAGGCTATCGAGTATAGCCTTAACTTCTCTTTTTAAACTAGGGCTTATCGCCGAAATATCTACGATAATATAAATAGGGGTTAGGTTCCTAATATCTAACTCCTTATATTACCTCCCCTCTTAGAGGTCTAGTCCCTAGAACTCGTAATGCCTTCGCTAATACGTCTTAGTACTTTAATATATTACTTCTTAAGCCTTATTCCTTAATATAGCTATAATATAGAGCTAGGTTAGACGTATTATGGAAATTATAATAATAGTAATATTAGCGGTAGCTTAGAAATAAGTAATAATATAGAATAGTCCTTATTATTAATTTATAAGTAATAGTTTATTATATTTATCTTATAAGGTTCTCTCTATTATATTTATAATTCTCTTAGATCTCGCTATCTTTAGCTTCTTTTAATAATCGATATTCTTATAATTTATTATATTCTTATTTTATCTATTTAATCCTATATTTATCCTTAAATATCTTAATTATTCTATTTAATTATTATAATATTAGATATTATTTTTTATTTCGATAAAATGTATTTATATAATCCTTAATTAATTTAAGCTTATAATTATTAGCTTCTTAATATTAAGGCTAAGAACTTTTTATATAAATATTATTTTAGTAAATTTACTTTATAGCTAGATATTAAGTATATAATTAAACGTTCCGATATTAAATATATTATTTATAAGTTTAATAAAAACGTTTATTTTATTATAAATTTATTAAATCTTTTAATTATATTAATTAATAATTATAGATCTTTAAGCCCTTTTATAAAATTATTTAATTTATTTAATAAGAAGTCAATAATTAAATATATATTAATAAGGGTACGATTTTATATAATTATTTATTAAAATAATATATTTATTATCTCTCTTATTTTATTAAAATAATTAAATATTTTAAGAAAATATTAGAAATTATTATCGATTTAGTTAATAATAGCTATTTCTATAATATTATAAATTATATTTAAATTTTTAAGTTCTTTTTAATTAATTATATAATATCTATTTACTAAAATATCTTTAATATATTTATTATTATCTCTTTAATTTTATTAATCTATAAATTTCCTAGCCCTTTATTTTATATCTTTTCACTAATTAAGTCTTTTTTAATAAATTTAGCCTCTAAGCTATAAAGCCCTTAAAGAAGTTATTATTATTTATTAATTTAGATATATTATTTATTATTAAGAGGCTAATACCCTTAAGCTTACCCTATTCTATTTATATATCGATTTATATAATTATCCTTTAAATAATAAAGATATTATTAAATTAATTTATAATTACCCTAAACTTCCTATTAATTTTAAGCTTATTAATCTATTAATAGATACTTTTAATAATAATAATCCTATTTATTTACGCCTTTAAAGCGCTTATTACCTAAACTATACCCTTATTAATTAATTATCCTCTTATATCTCGAAGAATATTAATATTATTATAGCCTCTATTATAAATAAGAAAGAGAATATTATTATTAAGAAGGAAGTAATAATTATAAAGAAGAAAGAGATAGAAGAGCGTAAAATAGCGGAGAAGGCTATTAAATTTATAGCTATTAAGGAAAAGAAAGTAACTAATATTAAAGCTTATATCTATAAAGCTTAGGAGGAGCTCTATTATATTATTAATAGTTCTAAAGCTCTTAAGGAAGTATTAATAGCTCGAACTCTTACCTTAAGGCTGAA
>NW_009276934.1:0-3332 GCF_000150675.1 Verticillium dahliae VdLs.17
GCTACTAAAGAGTCTAGTAAACGGAGATATCTAGTAAATAGGAGGTATTATACTTCTAGATACTTATATTATAGAATTCTAAGCGGAATATCTTATCCTAAGAAGGTATAATTAAAGTCGGGTATAATATAACGTAAAAGGTATTTATAGGGACGATAAAGTATAATACTTACTTAATATCGTAGGCGATTATAACGTAATCGTAATTATAAGCGTTTAAGTATTTACTAGCTAGGGTAATTACTATATTAAAGATAATAATAAATAAAGGTAAAAGGTTTAAGGATAAGAGGTTATATTAAATAAGAGTAGAATAATTATAAATCCCTAAATAAAATTCTACTTATATATATATATATTAATCTTATATTACTACTTAATCGGGTTAAGTAGTATTTATTCTAGCTTTTATTTATAGTAAATATCGTTATTCCTAAGTAATAGCGTTATTAGGACTATTTATTACTATACTATTATACTACTTTAATTTCCTTAATTAACGAACTCGTATTAAGTCTTTAATCTTATTTAATTCTAGTAATTATTTATATCCTTTTCTATCTTTATTATTAGCTTTATTAAATTTAATAACTTTATCTCTTACTACTCTAAAGGCCGTAACTAGGTTATCGGCTATTATTACGTCCTCTAATATCTAGACGTTATACTAACTTAGCTAGCCCTTCTATTTAATAAGGAACTCTATTCTAGGTTATCCCCTATTATATCTAGTCTTCTTTTCGTTTAATACCTTTTCGACCTCGAAGTATTTATATAGTTTAGCCTATTACGTCGTATCTTCTTTATAGGCTAATAATAGCCCTTAATATATAGACCGTTAGGGCTAGCTACCCTCCCCTAGAGCTATCGCTAGCGAGAAGTAAGTTATAGAGACTACGAGGTAGATATTTATCGTTAAGGGGAGCTTAAGCTCGTACGCTAGGGCTCCTATCCTTCTTATTACGTAGAATAGCCTAAATCTTTACTAACCGAGTTTAAGGGATAGCTTCCCTAATATATTATACCTACGACCGAGCTTAATATTTACGAAATCCCTAAATACGAAGGTTAGCTATTAGTATTTAGCGTCGTACCGCCTCTTTATAGCTATCTATATTAGTATAATCGCTAATCGGGCTTCTTCTTAGAAGATCTCCTTATTTATTTCCAGGTTCGTATCCCTAAGTATATCTAATACTATATTCGTCTTAAACCTATATACGACTTTATTTACTAATATACTTATCGCTATATTAAAAGCATTATTTAAGTTAAACTAGAGTACGACGATCCCCTTTATTTATAAGGTATCTAGGTTATCGAATACGAATATCTTAATAGCTATCTCGATTATTTAATTCTTCCTTTTAGAGGCTCTATCGGTTTAAGGATACTATATTATTAAGAACTTTAACTTTATCCCTATCTCTCTCTATAATCCTTTCTAATACTCGGATATAAACTTCCTATCCCTATCCGAAATAATAGATTTAGGTATCCCTTAGTTTATAAATTAAAGTATTCGGACGTTAATTCTTACTTAATCTTAAGCGGTATATTCTATATAGCCTAGGATTAAGATCGTACTTTTATTAAAGATATCTATTATTATCTATATAGTATTAAAGGTTTCGAAGCCCTCTATCTACTATAGTATTCCGGATAATAGCGCTATTAGTATCCCGATAATAAAGTCTATAGCGATAGTATTAAACGTAATAAATAATATTAGGATTAATTAGAGCGCTCTAACTAGCTTTACCTAGTTAGTCCGATTTAGTTTATATACTTTATAGTTAATAATATACTTCTTAATCGCGACTCGGAGTCGTAATATAGTAAACCTAGAGATTATATCGTATTATATATAGTATTTACCGAAGTAATACTTATAATCGTACGATTCTTCTAGAATATCCTCTAAATAACTTTTCGGAATATAGAGGTAGCGTCTCCTATTAATTTCCTTATTATATAATAGTTTATCTTCTAATTTAAATAAGAGCTTAATTAAGGTATCCGCTTCCTTAATTTATATTATAATATAGTTCTAATATAAGTCTTTATTATATCCCTCGAGAAGCTTCTTTCGGAAGTTAGTATCTATATATATATCGCTATATATAAAGATTACTTAATCGTCCTAAATTTTATCTAGTTCGCTAAGGCTAGTTTATAATATTAAGCGTCCTAATAATTACGATAGAGCATTAGCTATAACGTTCGTCCTATTAAGGATATATCGATAATCTAGCTAAAATTAACTTAGGAACTCTAAGGATAATATTAGCTTTATATTTAGCTACGTTTTATTAATAATTACTAGAGTTATTTACTTTATAATACCTATTATTATTATATAATCTATAAAGACGATAATTAATAATCTTCGTATAGATTATATTATTATCCTTATCTTATATATAACCTATATAAAGTATATAATTTCTAATTCTATTAATTAATATTTAGTTTCGGCTATATTAAGACCTTTATTAAGGTAGAGAATTAGGCGGACCGCTTAATAGTCGATTATTCCTTTTAATAGCTAGGCCTCTTCGTCTATAATATAAAAAAGTATAGCGGAGAAGCTATATTCCTTTAATATATTAAGCTAGATAAATAGGATTTTATAGGGATCTTAATAAAATAGAGCGATATCGGAATATAATATATCTATAATATCCTTAAACGCTATAGCTTCTTCCTTAATAAGTTTAATACTCGTTATTAGGACGTAGATCTTCCTCGCCCTTCTAATATCTTTTCCTTTTACTTTAGCTATAGCTAGGAAAGCGGATTTCTAGCTCTAGAGTAATTCGATCCTATTAGTAAATCGAGGTATAAGATATCGGAGCTAGCTAATTATATTAATCTATTTCTCTAAGTTCTTTAGGTTATTAGGGGGTACTACCTCTCTTAATACCTTAATATATTTATTTATATTTAATAACCCTAAAATATCGACTTCGAAACCTAGGAGCTATACGGATAAATATCCGATAAACGATTTAAGCGCTAAAAGTAAGATTCCCTTTTTAGAGAAGAGATTTAAAATAATATTAAAGTATATTACGTATTCGTCCTCTATATCTAAAGCTATTATAATATCGTCTACGAATATTACTATATATTTATCGTAATCGTAGAGGAGTTAGTCTATAAAGCGCTATATATACGCTAGCGAGTTACGAAAGCTTATTAGCGCTACTTTTAATTATTCCTAACCTTTATAATTAACGATAATAAATTACTCCCTATATTCCCTTTTTACTAAGAATTAATAGAGGAGTATACGTCGATATATATATATCGTTTCCCTTAGATCTTTA
>NW_009276934.1:3432-7577 GCF_000150675.1 Verticillium dahliae VdLs.17
TATTATTTACTATCTCTAGATAATAAAGATTAACTATTAAATAATATAGGGTCTATAATTTATTCGAATCCTCCTTTATTTATAGAGATCGTCGAGTATTTAGTTAAAGAATTCTCTATCTTTAAAGCCGGTCGAGTATACCTTTTAATTAATCTTTTAATTATAATATCCTTCGATTAGCGGGATCTTAAATTTATAGCTAAGTATTACTTTAATAATCCCCGTATTATTCTATACCTCTAGATACCTCGCTATAATTCTAGATATCCTTATTATAAATTAATCGTTATATTTAAAGATTTTTACCCCCTCCGGAGTCGTCTCTATTAGCGTAGCTAGGCTCTTAATAATCCTAAGTTTAGAGTTAGCGTTTAGATACCTATTAAATCTCCCCCTTAATTCCTCTATACTTTCTTCGTTAATAGTTTACTTAGCCTTTCTTCTTTCGAGGAAACGAGCTACTTCGTTTAATAGGATATAAAAGCTATTATCTATTTCGAGAAAGCCTAGGATCCCTAAAAGGGCTTTCCTAAGTATTATTATAGGTTTATTTCTTTTATTCTTTATAGAGATTCCCGTTACTTTACTTATTAAAAAATATAGGTTACTTTCTATTATAAACGTAAATAGAAGGCTATAGCTTTTAAATTCCTAGATCTCCTCTTAATAAATAATATCTATTCTATCTAATTAAAGTATATTATAATCTTCTTTACTATAAAAGCTTTTCTAGGAATTAGATTAACTTTAGAGTAAATTAAAGCGGGGATCTAGATTCCTTTAACTATCCTAATTTTAATATAATTAAAAGGAGTTTAGAATATCTACTTAGTTTAGGACTAGGAATTCCTAGTTAAGGAGGAGATTAGTACTAAAGCGTTCTATTATTTATACTCCTATATATAAGCGGGCTATAGCGGGCTTCCTATCGATATCGCTACTTACTTAGATCGTAAACCTCGCTTATCCTAGGGCCTTCGTACTACTAATCCTACTAAGTTCTACGTTTTAGCTTATATCTATACTATACCCTAGGATAATATTAAATAGCTTTTTATCGATTATATATTAGCTAGCCCCTAAGTTAATATAAGCGTTAAGGCGGGTCTCCCTATAATCGTCGATTACTTAGATCCTAGTATATATAAAGCTATACCTCGCTTATCCTAGCTCTAGGCTAATCTAGGGCTTTCCGTTAATTACTTTTATATAATCTAGATTTAGTATTATCTTATAAGACTATTAATACTTAATAGTTATATTATTCGATCTATATATTATATAATAAATATAATATTAATCCGAAATCTAGAACTTATCTTTATATTTAATTATAAAGCTAAAAAGATTAACCCTATAATTATTATCGCTATTCTTATTATCTATTAACTAACCCGAGTCCTCGCTTAACGATTCGCTACTCGATTCTATAGCGGAATATCCTTAATTTTATAGGTTAATAATTAATACTTAGTTTATTACTCTTTTATTTATCTAGATAGGTATTACGATATTTTCTATAATATTTATAGTATTAGCTCTTTAAAATTTCTAAAATTTTCGAAATTCGGATTAGCCCCTATTAAGTATCGTCTAGTATCTAGGCTCGCAAGCGTTAATAAGAAGCTTTCGTTCGCTAAATAGTCTAGGCCTAGGTAGAGTTTAATCGGGGTTTCTTAAGTATTACTTATTAAGCTCTAGTAATTAAAATTACCTTCTAGGTCTAGGTTCCTATAAGTCCCCTCTATTAGGTTATCGGGAGCTTCTCTACTAAGCCCCTAATATATAACTCGATTAGAGTAAGGGTCTTTATACTCTATAGAGGTAATTCTATCTCTATTTAATTATTAATCCTTAGATTCTTTCTATAAAGGCTTTATAGCTAATATACCCTATTAGCCTCTCGAGGCCCGTAACGAGTATAGCCTTTATCCGATCGTAGACGATTAATAGATATTTATTTAGCGGTTCCTTAATAGATCTAACGAGCTATATAACCTTATCTATAAATAAATAGAAGTCGGAGCGGTTTACGATATCTCGTAGCGTAAATCTTATCTTCCTAAGTCTCTCCTTAGCCTCCTCGCGTAATAGCTTAAATCTCTAGAGAAGTAAATCGGTCTATATCTCTAATCCTCTATTAATTCTAATTAAAAGATAAAGCCTTAAATCGGAGTCTATACTATTAATATACTATATTAAGGCTACCCTTAATAAATATTAATATAAATTACTAGCTATTATAGTCTAATAATTTAGGCTTAAAATTATATATTATTTAATTATATTAATAAATTAGTAGATATCTTACTAGATTATCCTTATACTTTCTTATCGTATATCCTATTTCTCTTCGAAGTAGAAGGGTAGGTCGAAAAACCTAATATCTTCTAGCTTAAACCTAAAATAAAGCTCGTCCTTAATATCGTTCCTTTAGAGTCCGAATAGCTCGTATACTATTAATAAGTCTAATATTATATATTAAGGTTAAAGGGTTAAAGGCTTATTACTAGTTTCGGGTTAATACTATATAAACGAGGACGCTTAAATAAGATAATAGGCTTCTAATTATCGAGATAGTCTTTCCTTAATAGATATTAAGCTATTATTACGATCCTAGCCGCTTAAATTAATAGGTTATTAATAGTATTTATTTATAATATTTTAATTATATAATTAATTATAAAAGGGTATATTTCTTAGAATAATAGTTCTAATTCTAGGTTCTTCCTCGATTATAGGTCTTATTATTAATTTTTCTAATATCGTTAACCTTAAGTTCTATTATTCGATTAAAGATAAAAGTTATAATCTCCTTAATTTCTTAATAATTTCGCCTATTAGGGTATTCGTATTTCGGTAATTATAGCTCTTAGTTAGTATTTTAGGGGTTTCCGGGTCCCCTCCCTTAATAATTACTTTTTCGTATACTTTCCGCTAATTATCTATAACTTAAGGAAAACGTTCTAACTTAAATATCTACTATATCGGGACCTTTATAAAATTATTCCTAAATATTCGTTATTCTACTTAAATATAGGCCGTTTTTAAGGATAATATAAGATTCTATTATAAAATCTTATCGAATTCTAGACTAAGTTCCTTTTCTTCTATTATTAATAAGGCCTCTCTAAGGTAGGACTTTTACTTATTAATAATAAATAGCTAGAATATCTCTAAGTATTACTCTAGCATTTTAATAAGTAAGTAGATTATCGTAATTCTTAAAGAGAATTTTCTAATAAAAATTCTCTTTATTACCTAAAGTACTAACTATTCTCTTAGTAATATAATATATAATAGGTTTAGCTCGTTTAAATTAATTATTACTATTTAATATAATTATAATTATAGGGACCGATAATCTTAGATCTTAAATACTCGAATAATAGTATTATATTAAGATATCCCTCCCTATTATAAAAGGATATAAAGGTTCTCTATATATATTATAATCCCTAGTTATATAACTAGGATTTATAAAGGCTAATTATTATAGTTCCGTAATTACTATACCGTAATTATCTAATAGTAATCACGGGAAGGTAATCCCCGTCGATAATCACGGTCCCGTGATCACCGACTTGCAGTCACGTGACAGGATCCACCTAGTTGCCTGTCCACTATGCCCATAACAATAGATTTATTAATTAATATAATTACTCCTATTATTAAGAATAAATCGATCTCCTCTTAATTAAATTACTTAAATAGCTTCTTAGGGGTTATTATTCTACTTTTATTATATAATTTAATAGCTAGGTTATAACCCTATTATTCCCTCTTTATAATAAATTAATATTCGATCTATAAACCCTTAATTATATTATTCTTATAATCTATAGAAATTATCTATAATAGATTCTAAGTATATATTATAATTAATTTCCTAAGTCTTCTATATTAATATAGCTAAATTAGCTCTAGATATTTAAATAATTCTAAGGTCTCTAATATAAATACTTTCAGAGTTTAGATTATAATTATCTCCTTAGTTTCCTAATCTAATAATCTATTATATAGCTTAATATATATTCCTCTAAACTCTATTAAGCTATTAATTATATTAATTATAACTATTATATTTATTATTAATATAATTTTATAAAATAATCTATTTCTCCTATTTTTAGAATATAAGAATA
>NW_009276934.1:7828-51130 GCF_000150675.1 Verticillium dahliae VdLs.17
CTTTAGTAGAAGGGTTTTTATAGTTTTCTTTATACCTTAAGACTATTAAAGCTATTTATTTATTTTCCCTTTTATCCCTAGGATTTATATTATCCTTATTATTATTTTTAGAAGAATTAGAGGGATTTTCTAGGTTTTTCTAGGACGAGGGATATTTCTAAGGGTATAGGAAAAAATAGTCTTCTTCTATGTAATTTTTTATTTTATAATATTTATAAAATATACCCTTAATCTTTTTCTAGGGTTTTTTAATTATTCTTAAAGGCTTTTTAGTTCCTTAAAGAGTTAAAATTTTCCCTTTATTTTTCTAAGACCTATTAAAGTCTAGAAGGGAGGATATAATCTTTTCTAGTAAATAATTAGAAGGATCTTAATAAAGAGCTTATATTATATAGGTTATAGTATTCTCGTTTTTATCCTATATTTTATATAAGACCTAGGCTTTTATTATTTATTCTAGAAAGTTTAATTTTCTATTCTTTAATTCTTTTAATAATTCTATAATTTTATAAAAGAAGTTTTCTATAGAATTAAAATTAGAGGGATCTAGAGCGAAAAACGATATTAAAACGTTAAAATTAGCTTAAAAACCTTTTAGTTTATATAGCTCTTATAATTTTTTCTAGATTTCTAAGGGATCTAATAGGCCGTTAACCTAAATAAGTAAGCCTATATCTAGGGTACTTAATATATTCCTTATAGCTTTAAGGGCTTTTATATATTTTTCTTTAATTAAATTAATAAGAAGAGGTTTAATAATTTCTTTTAATTTAATTCCCTAAGATAGGAAAAAAGACTTAATTTATATAATCTAAATCTTATATTTATTATTACTTTTAAGTTTCTAAAAGGATAGCTTAAAAGTACCTTTTTCTATAGCTATAGAGTATTAGAGAGGTATTATAATATAGTAAAATATAATATATTAATAAGAATTATTTAAGAATAAGAAGAAATATTAAGATAAAAAATATATTAATAGAAAGAGGATCTTTTAATAATTCTTATATTTAAAGATAAGCCTTATAAACGAAAAGATAATAGCGTAAGAGGTTATTAAAGTATAAGTATAAATATAATTAAAAGTTAAATTAATAATTACGATTACTCGATAAGGAGAGGAGCTATCGATATAAAAAGTATATTAGAAGATAGAGAATCTTTTAAAGATTAAGGATAAATTAATAAAAGTTAAAATAATCTAATATATAGTAATTAAGAAGAGGTTAAAGTTATTAAATAATTAAAGAATTATTATCTCGATTATTTATAATTTAATTTCGAAGTAGATCGGAAATCTAGGCTTATAACCTATTAATATATATCGTAATCGATATAGGAGGTATTAAATAATAACCGAGGGTATAGCTTAATTATAGAATAAAGAGATAATAATAGATAAAAGGAAGAGAGAGATAAAAGTAGCTATATCTCTAAAAAGAGATATCGGGTTAAGAAGTAGATCGAAGATTCTTATAGCCCTTAATAAGAGCTATAAAATAATATATTTTTTATTTAGATCGAAGGTAAATAGGTCGAGGGGTAATTAGAAGAAGGTTATAATTAATTAAGAGAAATACTTAGATTAATCTTAATAGGAGTAAAGCGTATCTTAGAAGATATCCGTTCTTAATAGTTAAGAATATATAAAATTAAATAGGAATTACTATATAAAGGGGACTTATAAGTATAATTAAAATTAAATAATTATTAAGATCTAAAAACCTAAAAAATAGGTCTAGGGGGTACCCTTTATATATAATAGACTAACCCTTAGTAGCTATACGTAGATAAGGCGCTTAGACTACCTCTAGACCTATAGGGGAAGTAGAATCGGATTTAAGCTCTAGCTAATAGGGTATAAGAGAACTTAAACGCTTATTATTATAGAATAGCTCTATAGAATATTATAAAAATTATACCGTTCTATAGCTACGATTTCTCTCTATTTTATAATATATATATCGTTATAGTTTAGCTTTTATTTAAGCTACTAGAGTAGTTATAAGACTCTAACCCTTATAATTCCTATATTAATTATTATAGCGAACTTCTAATTCTTAAAGTTATTAAGGGCTTTAAAGAATTATTATTATTAAAGCGTTTTCCCCTTAAAAATAATAAAAAGAAAGAGGGCCTCGCCTATAATAGATATATACTTAATAATAATAACTTAAGAGTATAAATCGGCTATCTATATATAGTATTTCCGATACCCTATTTAGCCTAGAACTAGGCTATTAATTCCTATACCCTCTATAATACTTATCTCGTCTATATTAAATTATAAATATAGAGGAATAGCCTTAATATTAAGGGCGTTAAATAGAAGGAAGAAATCCTTAAAACGTTAAATAATAACGCCCTTAATATAATTAGCTTCTATTCGCTTATTTAAAAGGGTTATAATAAAGGGATTTCGCTATTTAAAGCCTTCTATCTAATACTTCTTAAGGGGAATATCGTCCCCTTAAGCGAGGAGGATCTAGTATATAAAATCGAGGATTTAAGAATATAAAAGGGCGAACCCTAAAGCGCCTTATTTAACGATCTAACGAGCTAAATACTATTCCTAAACTTAACTAAGCCTCTAATAAAGAGCCTTTACTTTATAGATCGTTATTACGCCCTTAAATCTCCCTCGAAGCGTTATAGTAAGAACGTTCTAGTTATATAAGGCCTTATATATCGAGTAGCTATTACTAATAGCCTAAAGCGCATTTAAAACGTCTTCTTTAATATAGCTCTTTATTCTAAATCTAATAATATAGTTAGCGTAATTATTAGACGAGGGGTAGGTAAGATATCGCGATATACGTACTATTAGGAGGGCGATTTTCGGGTATTAAAAGTGGGTAGAATTGGTGCGCGGAGTTAGGGGGGCGCAGAGTTGGGGGTGTGGGACTTATACATCGACCTCGGCGTCGAACTCTCAGTCTGAACAACTTCATCGTGAAACTCAACCTACGTTCCTTCCTGGACGCGTCCAACTGACTGAGACGCGTCGAGTCTCTCGCCAATTCCCATCGTCATTCAACTAATAATGGCGTCGACGCGCGAGCCAAAGGCTACTCCAGCCACTTCAACACACTCAAGAAAGCACATCAAGACAGGCCAGCATACTCTTGACACCTTCTTCGCCGCGCGCCCAGCAGGGGCACTGAACACAACCTCACCCAAAAAGCTACGCCCTTCTTTTCAGCCGACTACCATCGAGCCACAGACGCCGACGTCATCTACTTTTGAGATTGTCCTCGGCTCGTCAACCCCTAAGCAGAGAGCGACCGCTCCCTTCGGCGCCCCGCACGCAGCTGGCGGCGACGACGACATCACATCAGACCTCTCACCACAATTTCGCCGCCTGGCAGCACAAGCCGCCCAACCCGTGAGCCTCAGCAAGCCGGCCTCGCCAGCGGTCAGCAAGATCAGCAATCATGCACCTGTCGCAAGATCATCGCCGGAAGCAGAAACAGCAACAGCAGCAGCAGCAGCAGCAGCAGCAGGTCCGTCCTCCAGACAGAAGCGCAGGCGCGGCCGCCCAAAAGGCTATCGTCCCAGTCTCGGCCGCATCGTCGGCGAAGACGAGGCCGACGCGCTCCAACCCAACGCCCGCCAAACCCGCACGCCAAAAGCGGTGAGCTACTACACGGGCAAGCGGCGCGGCCGGCCGCCCAAGGCAGAGGCCCCGGGGCCGCGTGAGGTGTACGAGACGCTCGCGCCGCGGTTTCTACGGTTCGTGTGCGAGTGGGCCGGGTGCAGCGCCGAGCTGCACAACTTTGAGACGCTGCGGCGGCATGTGAGCGTCGTGCACGCGCCGACGGGACGGCAGAAGGTCTGTCAGTGGGCGCGGTGCAGGCAAGGCAGGCGCGAGTTTGCGACGGCGGAGGAGATGCGCGCGCACTTGGAGGAGGTGCACATGCCGCCCATCGTGTGGCAGGCGGGCGAGGGCCCGGTTATCACGGCGAAAAAGTACATTGTGGATGATGCCACTGGGGAGTTGCCGCGATATCTCTTTGACAAGACGGGCGTGCAGGTGACGCCATCGGTCAGGGATCAACAGCTGGAAGATATCCCGACGTATAGGGCGAACAGGAAGAAGCTCAGGATGCTCCTGCTGCTACGCGACCAGAACCTCACTAGTGAGGTCGAGAGTGGGGAGGACGGTGAACTCGAGGGTCCAGTGGCATGAACGGAGGCCGACTGGGTAACAGTGTGATCCTGATCCGGATGAGAAAAAAAAAGATGGTGTTTGTGCTGCGCCTCAACCGGAACATTCGGCGACGTGGATCTCAATACGGGCGTCGAGTGTCAGGTTTAACCAGATCACCATCTTACACGACCAGGGCCGGCGGTAGGCCGACTATAGCGTTTCCAATATACCCGCCGCATTTTCGTTTTGCATTTTTGGGAGCAACAAGGCCCTGCAAAGCCCTGGGAAGCAACGAAACCCACCAAGTGTAGGTTCGAGGGCCACACCACGAGCGTTCAGTGTGGAGATGCTCGGTACATGTACAGTAGACACTTGAGTTCAACAGCGTCACGGCGGAAGTCGTTGTGATTCGTCTTGTGCTGCATCGTGGTCCCACCTACAAAGAGCTTCCCCATAGCTGTGACACTCGACGCCAGGTTCTGACATCATCCGTCAGGGCTTTTTCTTGTGGGGAGCAGCACGTAGGTCAGTCAGTATGCATAAGCCTTCGGACGCATCGTAACGCAGGAGGAGCTGGGATAGTGGGGGGAGATGCACTGTTGCTACTGCATGACTCCATCGGCAAGGAAGCTGAGGCACCACGACAAAGGCACCGCGCAAAGGCATCGCGGTCCTCTGGCCAGCTCTGGTTCGAAATCAGCCAATGGGGGTCGACAAGGCACCAGGATGAGAGGAGTCAAGCAGCCGAAAGAGCCCAGAACCGGACCTGGTGGATTTCTAAGCTCTCCGCCAAAAAGGAGGGGGGAGGGGCGGCGTCGGTCCGGTTGAGCGAACGAGCGAGTGTAAAAGCGGAAAGGGGCGATCGAACTTTGGGCGGGGAGGGAAATGCTGTTGGAGAGCATGCGTGGGGACACAGCCAGACAGCCCAGGCAGGTTGTTCGCCCGCCAGCCGGCCAACACAGACGGCGAGATAGGTACTTTTCGGTTGTGGCAATGGTTGCGCACGCAGGCGTACTCGTCCAGACAGTAATTTTCCTCTCCTCTCTCGAGCAGACTCTGATTGCCATGTCTTGCTGCCTGCCCGATTCTACCTGGCGGTGTTCCACAGGTGAGCGAAGAAAGGGGACGCCAGCCCAGGCAGATAATAAGTACCTAATGACTGGACCGATGGAGTAATTGCCGGCGATTTCGCTGTCTCGCATGCTGCGGCCTTAAACATGGAATATGTAGCATCCGAGGTGTGTCAAAGAAGCAAGCAGCGGCCAGCCGCTCATTCCAGCAAGGGCCTTGAATGTTGATGATGAAGTTCACACTCCAACCTCGAATGCCAAAGGCAGGCCACAGTGTTAAAGTATTATACTGTTGGGACAGTCCGGGCCCGCGGTGAGCATGAGCATTCGAGATCCGACGAGGTAAGAAGAATTTGGGTTGCATCTAGCAGTGCACGCTCGGGGCGGCTTGGTTCCTTCTCAGTGCGACGAAATGCTGCACGGAAGGCCGCGGTGCCCGCCACTGATCCACCATTAGGGGTGTTGGGGGTGCTGGGGGTGCTAGGGGCTTCCATGGCTGGGGGTTGCTGGACACCGCAATCAATCCCGGCTTGTCAGGTCACTCTTCGCTCTGTGATTAAAGACCTACCTGGTAGGTAGGAGGCACCTGGTAGAGGGGGGAAGGAAAAGCCGCACCAGGCATGCCCGCTATAGGTAGGCAACGCCTGGCCTGTCCTGTCCGCCTTGGGTAGCACACACACGCGCCTGCCACCCCCATTCCATCGACCCCCCCATGCACGCTCATCTGGCCACTGGGTTGGATCCGTAAGCCGGCCTGCCCATCCTGCCTATCCTCCTGCACCTGCTGCTGCGACTCCCGCCATCCGCCATCCGCCATCGCCGGCTCTCGACCTCGCCGTTCCCCAAACTGTCCTCTCACCAACACCAGGCCTCATCAACCTGCTCCGCCAACCCTACATTTGCACCCTCCCTCGAGCCATGGCAGCCCTGGTCGCATGACCGTCACAACACCGAGATGCCTGCCTCCAAACCCCAGAATGGGAGCACGACCAACCAATTCAACCAGAGGCTGAAGAACCTCTTTCGGATCAACGCCAATGGCGCCGGCAAAGATAGCGAGAAGTCAAAAGACAAGGACGCCGACAAGACGTTTGCTCAAGAAAGCCCTCCCGCCAAACCCGAGAAGTCATCCATCCGTAACACGTCGTTCTTCAAAACCACCGTCGGTCGCCTAAGAACCAACACTTCCGCCAGCGAGGGCAACCCGCTCGATGAGGCCCTCAGTCCGACAGCCCACGCGAACCCCTACTTTGCCCACCAAGGCCAGCCTGGCCTGCGTCACCACAATGAGGGCTCCGTGCCACCGAGCCCGCCTGACACACCGAGCTTCAAGGCCGAATCGACCAACGGCGGCCCCGACAAGCACGCCACAAACGCAGGCCGGGAAGAGCTGGCGAGGAAGCTTAGAAGGGTCGCCAGCGCCCCGAACGCCCAGGGTCTCTTCTCCAAGGCTGCCAAGGGAAAGGGCAGCGACGAGCGTCCCGCCACGGCCGAGCTAGGCAAAGACCCGGTTGTCGTTCACAAGGACTCTGGTACTCTCGAGCTTGTCAACTCGTCCGACCTCAAGGCCGTCTCCACCGTCGGCAGCACCTCGACATCATCCAACCCAGATAAGGACGTTCTCGCCGGCCTGCCGCCGCCGAACAGGACCGCGCTAGCATTCAGGCGGACGTACAGCTCCAACTCGATCAAGGTCCGCGACGTTGAGGTTGGGCCTCAGAGCTTTGATAAGATAAAGCTCATCGGCAAGGGAGATGTGGGCAAGGTCTACCTGGTGCGGGAGAAGAAGAGC
This sequence comes from Verticillium dahliae VdLs.17, assembly GCF_000150675.1. Lineage (NCBI taxonomy): Eukaryota > Fungi > Ascomycota > Sordariomycetes > Glomerellales > Plectosphaerellaceae > Verticillium > Verticillium dahliae. The sequence goes on from NW_009276934.1 coordinate 14,841, forward strand.
ACGCGGTTGTATGCTATGAAAGGTGCGTCTGCCGTCATGTTTGGCTCGGTGGTCATTGCTAATAACCCGTCCAGTCCTGAGCAAGAAGGAGATGATCAAGCGCAACAAGATCAAGCGAGCCCTTGCCGAGCAGGAGATTCTGGCTACGAGTAACCACCCCTTCATCGTTACTCTATACCATTCCTTCCAGTCGGAGGACTACCTCTACCTGTGCATGGAATACTGCAGCGGTGGAGAGTTCTTCCGTGCGCTGCAGACACGGCCAGGCAAATGCATTCCTGAGGAGGATGCCCGGTTCTACGCTGCTGAGGTTACGGCTGCTCTAGAGTACCTTCATTTGATGGGGTTCATCTACCGCGACTTGAAGCCAGAGAGTAAGTGAGGTTCTTCTCCGTCGTCAGACCGCTTCTGACGTATCTAGACATTCTCCTCCACCAGTCGGGTCATATCATGCTGTCAGACTTCGATTTGTCCAAGCAGTCTGATCCTGGCGGTAAGCCGACCATGATCATTGGAAAGAATGGCAGTACCAAAGAAGCGTCTCTCCACATTGACACGAGATCATGCATCGCCAACTTCCGCACCAACTCCTTCGTGGGTACGGAGGAGTACATCGCGCCAGAGGTGATCAAGGGCAGCGGCCACACGAGTGCGGTGGATTGGTGGACGCTAGGTATTCTCATTTATGAGATGCTTTACGGCACAACGCCCTTCAAGGGAAAGAACAGGAATGGGACGTTCGCCAATATCCTTAGGGAGGATATCCCGTTCCCAGACACGGCTGGCACGCCGCAAATTTCCACGTAAGTCCGCCCAGCGAAAGGAGAGACCAGCCAATCACTAACGCCCGTAAAGTCTTTGCAAGTCTTTGATCCGGAAGCTATTGATCAAGGACGAAAACCGAAGACTCGGCGCCAAAGCTGGCGCTTCTGACATCAAGGCGCACCAGTTCTTCCGCACCACACAATGGGCCTTGATTCGACACATGAAGCCTCCTATTGTACCCAATCAGGGCCGCGGTATTGACACGGTCAATTTCCGCAACGTCAAGGAAAGCGAGAGTGTCGATTTTGGCAGGTCTCGGCCGATGAACCTCAAGGGGGTTCCTTTGGACAGTGGGTTGGCAACACCTGGCGAGCCTGTTGTAGACCCCTTCGAGGAGTTCAACAGCGTCACCTTGCACCATGACGGAGACGATGACCATCATCACCAAGGCCATCACCACCAACGGTAGTCAATTGGCTTGGGGCTTTTCATGTCTTGAGGGTGGAAGCATGTGCTTCCGCACGCCATGCTATGCTGCACTACATCACTGGAGCAGTACACTGCCTCTTGGACCTAGGACTCGCAACATGGACGAACCCGCTTGCGAAACCACAACACATGCCCACGCGCGCGCACGTACACGCACATGATGGCACGCACCAAAGTGTCATCAACTCTCATAAACGCCTGTAAGAGGCTGAACATATATGGAAGGAAGAATGGAAAGGGGAGGGCGTGCGGAGGACGGTGAATTTCGGATGTCTCTGTGACCAAGTCCATTCTGGTCGCATCACGGGTCGACTGATTATCTTGGCTTCTTATTGCGCTCAAAACAACATGCTTGCGTCTTGGGAGTTATGACCGGCCTGGCGTTATAGGGAAAGAAAGGGAACATATGCCAATTATTTTCCAGCTGCTGTCACTGTAACTGCTATGGATCACTCTACCTGCATATTAGCGAAGTGTCGAAGTCTCGAACCACTGCTCGGTCGACAGTGTGGATGCCGACGTCATTTCATACTGACCCCATGAAAAGACGACAAGATTTGAGCTGGGAGGATCTGCTGGTCCTGTTCAATTTGGTGACGGACGAGTAAGACGTTTGGGTCACGAGACGGAGCACTTCACGGAGCAAAATACCAAAACATACAACACCGAGGATTCGCTGGTGGTCACCCACCCAACTACTAGTTCGGCCCTTACTGGTTTATCAAAGGGAGAGCGGACGGGATCCCGAGTTTTCCAGTAGGTTTGGTCGTATGTGGTGGAGGGACCATTGTGGCAAGTTGATGTTGCATGATGAGGTATGACCAGTGATCCAATCCAAACCTGATTCATATGAAGCGCTCAGTCAGTGATCGACTTACGAGCGGTATCCTTCTAATATCTGGCTTGACGGCACTTCAATGGATGAAATTCCCTCTGCTCCCGAATATCATGCTGTTCAATAGTGCATTGTTAACCAACATGAGGTCAAGCCGCAACCGATGTCGTCGTTTAAGGTAGGTACCTAAGGTAAGGTACCTGACGTGAAGGTGATTGTATCATTGGATTGGTTGAGTCTTGTCATTGGTCGATGTGCCACTGCGGGGAGCGCCTACCATGTACATGTACCTAAGTACAGTAACCTACCCAGTTACATCAACCGCGGGGTCCACGCCAAACTTCCCTGTGCAGCGCGTTCCTGAGCAGCCCATCGCGTTCAAAGCCACCCTTCCCAGGCCGACCGCTCCGACTTGCGCCATGGAACAGTCCCGCGACGCCCACCTGCTGGCGCAGCAGCCCGATCTCTCGCCCCTGGAACAGGAGGTCCTGGAAGAATATGAGCGGCTAGCGGAGAATATGAAAAAGGTACCGCCCCTCCTGCTCTGGAAGAACGTGGCGGAGAAGACAGTCTGCTGACCATGTTCTGATGCGAATAGCTGGCATCCGCACTGGACAATATGAGCGGTCTGCCGAGCACCGAGATCCTCGACGGGCTGAGGGAGCTGGAGCGCAAGACGAGCCTGGTGTTCACGCTGTTGAAGGCGAGCGTGTACAGCATTGTGCTGCAGCAGGAGATTGATTGGGGCGGCCAGCACGAGGAGAACTAGAACGGTGGGACTACAGCTGGATTGCAGCTCGGAACCCATCACGCAAGCTCTGCGGCAAGATCAAGGCGGAGCATCACGATAAGCGACACATGGAGCAGCGGTGTAGGACGGACAGAACACGATACCCAGGCAGAGATGAAGACACGAGACGAATCAGATATGACACTGGGGAGAGATCTAGCTGCGTCGCTGGCAATGTACAGTGTTGATACAACAATCCAACGAGAATTACGAACTCCCCTTCTTTTAATACACAGATCCACCGTAGTAGACCTTTCTCACATCCACCAGCTTCTTCCCCCGCCCGATGGCGATCTGCTCCGGGTCGGGCTGGTTCGTCAGCGCCTCGAACGCCGCCTTGACGGTGTTCATGGGGTTTTTGGATCGCGGAATGTTGCCCGCCAGGTCGTGAATGCCAGCAAGGCGAGCCATCTCGAAGAGACGATGCGACACGCGGAGGCCGAACCCTGTGAGAATGTGTTAGCTGGGCCATCGATGGGAGGTGGACAGACGGATCAGAGGCTGTGAGCACATACCAGGAGGACGGGCCTCGAGCTTCACGACTGTGCCGGAAATCTTCTTCTCCACTGTGCCGAAGATGGTGCGGTTCTCGTATCGCCGGATAGGCCTCATGTTGCGCAGCGCCAACAGCTTGGCAGTGACAGTAGCGATCAGAGCATCCGTGGACCTGGCCATGCCCAATCCTAGTCGGCCGTTCGAATTGCCAGCCACGACCATGACGCTATAGCTCCGGATCTTGCCGAGACGCGTCTGGTTGGAGACACTGCGAGAAACCAGCTTCTTGGTCAGGATGCTGAGAACCTCCTTCATCTGAAAGTTCAACGCCTTCTTGACGTCTCCGTACTGGCCGGACGAGTCGAGACCCTGATCCTCGGGATCCTCGACGTCTTTGTACTGACCCTTCACGCCCTCAACTTTGCCCAGCTCGGGTGCCAACGCTGAGCTGCCGACCTCGTTGTCGATCGCCTTCCACACCTTGAGCCTGTCCGTCTCCACAAGTGGGCTGGCGTCTTTTGCAAACTCGGCCTCGAGTTCCTCGTAGAACGTCTCATCAATCTTGTCCCACCACTCCTCGCCCGGGATCACGGCGTTGGGATTCGCCTTACGCTCGGCTTGGGCGCTCGCCCAGAGCCCATCGTCCGACTCCTCGATGATGTACTTTCGCCTGAGCTCGGGGTTGTTCTCGAGCTCGACGAGCTCCTCCTCCGTAAAGTCGATCTTGTCAGGGTTGGTCTGCTTGACCTTGCGCAGCGCCCGCGCGACGGCCTTGCCGATGGTATCCTGCATCTTGGTCTCGGCATGGTCGGCGAGTGTGTTGATGTACTTGTCCACCCACTCCTTCTTGGCGAGGAACTCGGCCTCCCGCGGGACGATGGGCTGTTTTGGCTTGGCATCGATGACGGGCTGCACGGTCGCGAAGTCCTCGAGGTACTCGAAGCGGTAGGGATCGTTTCGTATCCGGCCCTGCAGGGTCAAGTCCTTTGGGTCGATGGCGGCCTCGCCAGCCTCGAGAGCCTCGAACTGCTCCGGGGTGTACTTCTCGCGAAGAAACTCCTTCTCCTGCTCGGTGTAGTCCGGGAAATGCTGGGCGGCGAAGGCCTTCGTGGCGGAGGGCTTTGTCAGGCCTAGCTCGGATGCCTTGATGTTCTTGAATCGTGACCTCTTCTTGAGCTTCGCGGCGGAGGTCTGAAAGGAGCGGCAAGGGGCAGAGGAGCCTGTCTGGGCGGACTGTCGTAGGCACCGCGAGAGGAGACCCGGTGTAGGGCGTGCCGCGTTCATGGCTGCTGGATGTCTGAGGCTCACGCCTACTCAGATTTGGCAGCAATTGGACGTAGTCGTCGGGTGTGGATTCGAGATGTCGGCGAGCAGGAGGTGCATGCAGCTTGATGTCGCGCGACACTCGAATTGGACAATTTTTTGGACCACGATGGAGATCCACAGAGCTCTGTGTTCTACACTGTCCATTGGCTGCGTCAAGTCCATACACGAAGTCACATGATTGGGCACTCTTCGCTTATCTAAGCAAGATCCACCTGCCGCCCAGGTGGTTTAGACCGGGTCAGCCCCTCTCAGTAACTGCCCAGTAACTGAATGTACCGATTGGCATCCAAGCTCCCATGTGACCAGGCGAACTTAACCCAGATGAACCTGAAGGAGCACTCTACAGCCTTCTCTTCCTCATGTCACAGCGAACATCCTCACAGCCATGTGCGCCGTTCATCGAGCCACCGGGCCAGTCCTTGGGGGGAATCAGTCGACTCTGGCGCAACTGTGAAACACAGACCAAACCCCTTTACTGACTGCCCCCCAGAGATGGGGGAACACGGCACCCACGTCGCGCCTCCGCTGGGCTGCTCGCTCCACGCTGTGCACTGGTCGCCAGGGCCTGGTCCAGAGCTTGGTCCGTACTAAGCCCTGGCGTCGTGCGAGTACGATCTGACGTCTCCCGTTTCAAGACCCATCGCCGAGTGGCTTCTCTTCCTTCTCTACTTGTCTTTCCGAGATCAACTCCAACCACCTTTTCGTACGCGTTCATTCTCTGTCGTTTCCTGCCCGTTCGGCAACCAGCCAGTTCGCATCGTCCATTTCTTCATCCGGTGACTGGCGCACTCGATACTCGATACCCCATCCAAAGTCCTCGTTCTCTTGACCGTCTATACCTTTGTAATACACTCTTGCGCCGATAAACGCTTGCCGGGGCAAACGTCGATATCTCCCAGTACTACAGTCTGCCTGCGATCGCGCAAGGAAAAACCATCGACGGTTGGGAACGCTCGGTCGCCAGTAAACCCATACTCAGCACATAGCAACGCCCATCCATAATCGCCAACCATGAGCGGCCAATTTGGTTTCATGAAGTCCATTGGGGCCAGCGACGAAGCTGTGGCCACCCTGAACGACCAGCCGGTGCTTTTTACGATCCTCGTTGTTGTTCTTGTCGGTATCATCGCGCAGTGCCTTCTCATCTGGTACATCCACTTCGCCACCTTGAAGCCAGAACAAAGGAAGAAGAAGGAGAAGAAACCGGCGGGGAGGAAATGAGGGTGGTAGTGGCGCTTTACGATAAGAGCGGACAATCATCGGACTCTGTTGTTGCAGAGGACCATTATCAACCCTGCTCGAATAGCGAATTTGGATATATGCTGTTTCTTGGGAGTCGAGTCTGCGGCATGCCGGGCATGAAGGCGCGGCTTCTGTACAAATTCTTCGTCGCCGCGCTCCAGAGATCACAACTTGGTTTGACGGCAATGTGCGGCAAGAAGCATTATTTCTATCTGTAGACTTTTACCACTCGAATTCAGAATGATCATTCATGTCCCATGCGTCCCACATGTCTTCATCTTCGTCTTCACATGCTGGCTGTCCTGTCCACTCCCCAAGACCGTGCAAGCCACCCGTAATGGAGGGGAGGGGTGGCATCCTGTAGGCCACCGGCCGGTCGTCAGTGTCGTGTTTGAGTTCATCCAGCCAGGGCTGGTCAGAGATGACAAGGCGTCCTCCAGAGTGTTGAATGAACCCTTGCGCAGATCTCGACGCCGGATCGTCCTCCCACTTGCCGTCCTCATCCCAGGAGTCTTCCCTCATGGGACTTCTGGCCCTGTCAAATTCGTCAAACCGTTCATTAGGGCACGGCTGTGACCTCTGAGTTGTACCATGAACCTCAGAACTCGAGTGGAAAGTGTCGCCACACTCAAAGCTGCTTGAGTCCTTATCCCAGTCGGACCACTGTACGTCCCTGTGCTCAAGTTCTGTGGTAGTAGGAAGATATGTGTCGGTTAAGTCAGGAAATGCATGTTCTGCATGACCACTCGAATAATCAACTTCATCTTGAGGTGGTTCTTGCCATGTTTGCGAGGTGTCACTGAGTCTGTCATCCCAATCGCTCCATGAGTCTGCTCCCAAAACACCAGATACTCGACCATCGTGACTCGTGGAGGACTCCATGATATACTGCTCATGCTTTGAGGTGCTCTCTGGGACTTCGCGTACTACTGAACTTTTGTTGGGCACGCCATGCTTCGTAGAGGCATTTGACTCGATTGAGGCAAACATGGCATCCATGCTTCTTTTGCAGATCTGCTTTGCGGTATTGCTCTTCGTTTGTACCATACGTGGTGCTTTCGACTTGCTGATGATTAGCTTCCATAGCAGTTTCTGTAACTCTGAAGTATTTCTTAAAGCTTTTCTACTGGTTTCGACGGCGACTTTGTTGCTCAAATTCACTGGCTGTGCCCACCCAACTCCAGCCATGGCCGACGCAATGGAGGGTAATAGCTTGGATCTGTGTGCGACTGCCTATATCGTGTTAGCTGCGTCTGGCTGGCTGTACTAATTTCAGACGCACAGCCAGGTAATCCATGTGAAAGACCGCAGGGACTAATGTCGTCAACGGTATCGGCATGCCCTGTCTTGCTAGTTTGATTCCTTTCGAACTCTTACGCTGTCCTGTGACGAGCGCCATAGTGCCGACTTCTACAAGTCTTTCTAGGGATGACTTGCCCAGAAGCCGTTCCAGTACTTGAACAGTGGTGAGGTGGCTAGAACCGACATGCCCTGAAGGGGGTATCTAACCGCCGAGTTCATCGTCTTGTTCTGTCGACTGGCACACTAAAGCTGGAACCTTGCTTGCGAGCTCTTCCTTCTTCTTTCGTGAGGCCGGCATAGAGGCCCGCGAGATTCTGTGGAACTCTTCGTCAGAATTGCGCTCGAAGTCAAGGAAACAAATTAGTCGTTCAAAGCCGGCAACTTGAGGGCCTGCCGGGGGCAAAAGGCTTGAATGAAGACTAGGGTGATGAAGACGAAACATGGCAACATTTGATGGGAGGTCAACGTCAGTGTCGCGGGCAAGGCGCACGCCAAGTTGGCTCCAAAGCTGTGCCATGTCAGAGGTGGCCGATTGCGATCTCGAGGGCAAACATACGGCGAGATGCCCGAATACCGAGGCCGCTCTTTCCAGAACTGCTGCCAGAACATGTCTCTCGTCGCTTTTCACATGAATGTTGGTGTGCAACTCAAGCCTACAGGCACCCGTTCGTGCAACCCACAGGCTACCTTGGCAGACCAAATCCTTCAGGGCTGCTGAGGTGGGTATGGCCGGACAACCAACAGGAAGATCAAGGATCATGACGGATCGGATCTTGAGACGCCAAATGTCATATTCGTCGAATAGCAAGAATGGCTCAAGCGGTATTGGAACAGGAGCCATGAGGAACGGCTTGCTAAGGTTGTTGGAGTGAGCTAGGTCATTTCCGCTTGTTCGTGCCCCCCGAAGACAGTTACGGCCGAGGTGACTCTGCGCTGCTGCGTAGGTAAGGTAGGTAGGTAGTATTTCACAAACGAAGCGACCTCCCTGTTGCTATCCTTCTTTGTGTCAAGACGGTGATTTTGTCAACTGTTGCACTTGCTGGGAGGAAGGGGCGCCCGACTGCCAAGCCACGCGACGTGGGCACAGTGTTAGGACATGGCTTGTCACCCATGTTTGGTGGAGTTAATTATGTGTCTACAGTGCACAACCCGCTTGCTCGGCATGTGTGGATCGGTAATGCCAATGCTCCCTGCTTTATGACTTCACTCCTCGCGGTCACCTGGATCGTCTCACTGGCACCATCACCAATTACCAGCGTTTCTTTCTGTATCATCAGCTCAGACGCGGCCTTGGCTCAACACCCTTTTTGTGTCTCCGGGTGCAGGTCCTACTCAGTCCTTATCTGCCTGCGACCGGCACGATCAACCTGCACGTCTGATCTGATCGGCAAGTCCAGATACCCACCCACTACTCGAACCTGGTGACCCGACGATCAACTACCACGCCTTGGGTATCGCACAACAACAGAAGGGCATGAGATCATGCCTCTTGCAAACGTGGGCTCGCTGGTCCTTTGGCACGTCATTTTCTTGACCCATCTCGTACATATCAGCCTCTTCTTTCGATACACGGAACCCGAGTTCTTGATCCCTCTTTACATTGTCGTCAAGGTCCTGGGTTATAGACCGGATAATCTAGATGCTCCAGCGCAAGCATGGCCCCCCCACGTACCGAAGTGGTACAACATGTAGCTTCAAACGGCTACGAATCACCCGACGAGAACAATCTGCCCCTTTTATTCAGTGTCCCCCCTCCAGCCAAACCGGCCACCTCGTCACCTGTTACTGATGCTGCCTCCAAACAATCTGGCTCTGCTCACGAGCCGTCTGAAGCCGTTGCAAGGCGTGCACCGGCCTCGCCGTCTGGCCCAAGGTCCCGCCCAACGCTTGCATCTTCTCATGGCTCTAGTCTCAACGGGATACTAGCAACCGCCGCGACGAAGCCAAATGGCAAGGTCAGCCTCCGAGATCGAATCGCATGTCATCAATGGACATGGTTCGCCATGGTAAGTCTTTCCCCAATAGCTCTGCAACCACTGCTGACGGTGAAAAATAGACAATGGTAGACGCCTCATGGATAGCTTCGTTGACTTGGACTGATCATTGCAACCACAGGCTACCGGTGGCATTGCTAGCGTTCTGCACTCGCGTAGGTTACTTGTCAAGCGGCCTCAAAGGGAGCACTCGTTGACCGTTGGCGCAGTGTCATATCGAAGCGCTTGGCTGGATGGAGTTGGCATTGCCTTCTTCATATTCAACATTCTCCTCTTCATAACAAATTGTGGTCTTCTGTTGGCCCGCTTCCGTCTGCGACCAGGTTCTTTCATGAACTCATTTACTGATCAGATGGAGTCTCTATTTATACCATCATTTGTGGGTATCAGCATTGCTTCAGTGCCTTATGGAGGCTGACGATCCCAGTTTGTCTCGTGCGTGCCTCGCTCCCTCTTCCCAACGATCTCTAACCTCTCAGTATTACCGGAATCATGATAAACACTTGCCAATATGGAGTTCCCCACACCGGCCCTTGGTTACTTCGAACCATGGAGGTCATGTTCTGGATCAACCTGGCACTCAGTGTCATGGTTAGTGCTACGATCTACCTGATTCTCTGGTCCACCTTGTGAGTTCGGAATTTTCCAGCCGGAGCCCTTGTCTGACGGGAGGTCCAGAATTTTTCCTATTCACATGATGACACCGGTCTGGGTGTTTCCGGCTTACCCATTGCTTCTCAACGCCCCCTTTGCTGGAAATCTCATTGCTTCTGCCGTGTCGTCGGGCCAAGGGCTCACCGTTAACACAACAGCCGTTGCACTGAGCGCCATTGCGGCGCAAGGAGCAGGTTGTCTTATCGCTTTCATGATTTCATCGGCCTTCATCTACAGATTGATGACCCAGAAACTGCCTAGAGATGCGCAGCGGCCTGGTGTCGTAGGTGCCACCCCGTAGTGCGTGAAAGATTCGAATTAGCTAACAGTGCCGTAGTTCATCTCGATCGGACCATACGCTTTTACTGTTGCAGGGATTGGTTTGTTATTATGGGTTCCGAAAGCCCGCTTCCTTGACTGACGCCTTGCAGTTCAGATATCGAGTCAAGCAGAGGTGGTGTTGCCTCAGAACTTTATGGGCACTGATCAAGCTGTGCCGATAGTCAAAATCATGGCTGTCATGATTGGCCTTTGGCTGTGGGGTCTTTCTATGTGGTTCTTCCTCGTATCAGTTGGTTCATTGTGGAAATATGCCAAGCCGGACAGGACAATGCCTTTTCACATGACATGGTGGTCGTTTGTGTTTCCGAATACTGCCTTGATTACAGCCACGGAGGCGATGGCGAAGGCGTTTGAGAACGGGGGGCTCATGATCTTGTCCTGCGTCATGACGGGGTGCTTGATAGTTGTCTGGGCGGCGATCTTTGTGACCATGCTCGTGTGCCTGAAGCAACGAAAGTTGCTGTGGCCCAAAGATGATAAATAGAGGGCATAACAGCAAGTTCCCGCCCAATTTGATTGACCTAATGGCAAGTATGATCAGGAGTTAATATTCATATTCTATTATTCCAAAGACATGCCTTCGAAGGCTTGTGTGCACGATTACACACCGTGCCATTATTCTGACAGTGCCTGTGATTTGAGAAGAGGATGGGCCTCTGGACGGCGACCCTTCCGATGGACTCGGCTTTGTCGCACGGTCGAGTTCATCTACAGCGCCGCTGCCAGCGAGCCACAGCGGCTGGACCCGCTAATGAACCGGCCATGTGTCCACCTCCACCCCAACACCATCAACGACCGTCCAGGATTCGCCGCATTCACGTAGAGAACGTCTACAGCACACAGGCGAAACACACAACCAGAGACGACCTCTTCAGCTTGTTTCGCGGACACTGAAAAGAGAATTTGAGTCGCAGGTCACTCGGTCGACAGACATGTCGTGGGACTCAAAGTCGGGGCAGCATCGCCGCCAAAAGAGCTCCGTCTCTCAGAAGAACCTCCCTCTTCTCACAAGACAGCAGGCGAAGCCCGTCTTCCAGCCCAAATCTAGCCACGTCGAGGATAGCTTCCTACAAGACTTTCTCGACCCATCATTCGACCCGGCTGTCTTTCTCAACACCACTCTACCCTCGCTCCAGCATGGCTCGACCTCTAAGGGTACCGACCGGGCGGTACCGCTCGCCGACCTCTCAAATGAGACGCAGACGCTGCTCTCGCAACTCAATGCACACACGGTCCGCCTATCGACAACGCTCACCCAGCTGACCGACGACATTCTTCGGAGCGGAAGCCGTCTCGCCTACCAAGTCGAGCTCCTCCGCGGCGAAACGCTCAGCTTCGCCGAGACGATGAATGAGACGCTCCAGCCCGACATTCAAAAGTTCCTGCCCGAAGGCCTGCCCGACGCAAGCAAGGAGGGCGCAGACGTGAGAAGACGTCCTTCAGCCGCCTCGACGACGCCCGCGCCCGACGAGGAAGCGTCCGTGAGCGCAGAGGCGGCGTCGCTCCCCCACGAGCCTACGCACGTGAAGCAGCTGCGGACGCTGACGCTCGTGCGGTCGCGGCTGGATTCCGTCATCAAGACGTTTGGCGACGCCATGGAGTTTGTCTTTCCGCCGTCTGAGCTCTCTGCGGCGTCGGGCTTCTTGTCTGTCTCGGCGCCGGAGCCTGGCACGGGAAGCTTCAGCAGCGGGGGTGGGGAGCAGCAGAACACGGAGGAGAAGGGCCAGCAGGTGCTCAAGAAGCTGCGGGAGGAGGTTGCTGATCTTCTCAAGGGAGATGACGCCATTGCTGGTATCGAGAAGGCGGCAGAGCGGGTGGAGGAGCTGAAGGACTTGACGATGGTGTGGAAGGGCACGGCGGAGGAGAACGGCCGCGTAAGGTTCATCGAGGGACTGGCCAAGATGGTGGAGGAGCGACACCGAGAGCTGTTGAGGGAGGCAGAGGACACTGCGAAGAGGGAGGCCGGTGAGGGGAACAGGCCGAGGAAGGGAAGTGTGAAGGCCAAGGCAGAGGAGGCGAAGACGATCCTCGGAGGTTACGGCTTGATGAGCCAGCTCCAAAAGCTGCGAAGTGGACTGTAGTGAGCGCTGAACTGGTCATATCTTTGTAACATCAGGCAAAATATCAATGACATGAGTTGTCCCAACACATGGTTCGTTGCTGAGCTGCTTGGGCTGACGATTCATTAATGTACTACCGTCGGTGGGTTTTTTCCTGCACTAAATACTCATACCCGAATCCAGGGTTGTCCGAAAGAACGTAGACCTCAAGCAGTGCATTCATCAACTTGCGTGTAATCTGTTTTGCTTGTACTATATTTTCGTAGACTTCAACTCCTTTGGTTTCCATGTCATACCTAAGGTACCTAGGTACCTTACACAGGACGCTGAGCTAATGCATAGCGTTGTGCATTGGTGCACAAAGCAAGGCTCCTCGCCATTGGCCCGTCACTGTTGAGTTTGGACCCTCTCCATTGGTCGGAAATGGATCGGCCTGTGCAGCCATCAAGTCCCCTGGCCACAAGCGCACTCGCAGAAGCAAGGCTGAATTGAGGACCAACACCACCAGACCGTCCAGCGTCCCGCCTGACCCAGCTCCTTCCCATTCTCTACCCTCCAGTGTCCTTACACCCTCCCACCCATACCGGCAGCGCACAATTCAACTTGTCAACCTACGCCGACGCAGGAGCTGAACCGCCCGAATGGCTGCCAACGAGTCGACGGCGGCCGCTGGTCCGTCCAAACGGGAGAGAAAGCGTCTCTTCATCACCGAGAAACTAGCCTTCCTGAACGAAAAGTTCCACCGTGAGCGCGACCTCACCTACCGAGACCAGCTGCAGAAGATACAAGTCGACAACACTCTCGTCCAGCGCCTAGACCCATATGCCTCTGACGCACTCGAGGTCATCGCCAGCGCTCGTCGTGATCATGCCGAGGCGCAGACCCCCGAGACCTTGCCGGAGAACACCCGCACACTCCTGCACATGTCGGGCCCAAGGTTTCAGGATTTCCTCCAGGAAGTTGAGGACCTGATCGAGTATCGTGACTCGAGCGTTGCGCAGCAAAAGGTTTGACTGCACCAATTATTCTCATCGTCGTCTCGTTTTTTCTGACCCGGTTCTCTCTCAGCACGAGCATGACCGCCGTCTCCACCAGTACCAGAATGAGCACCTCTACAAGATCGAAGCTGCCAACCGCGAGCACCGGGCGCTAGCCGACACCCTCCGTGACCGACTCATCAACACTGTCTCCTCTCGTAAATACCGCCTCCAGAAAGAAAAGGAAGCGCTCGAGATCTCCGACTCGTCTGCTCTCCTTCTCCATCCCAACCAATTCAGCATTACAAACCCTGCAAGTCCTGGCGGCACCCACAAGCGAGCAACCCGACTGCGCAAGGATGCCGAAGACATCCCCGGATACTCCGAGGGCAAGAAGCGGAAGCGAGTTCCCGGCGAGGACGACGGTTCTCCAGCTCCTGCGCGTAGGGCTCTCGACCCCAATACCACAACGCCCCTGTGGCAGAACGAGAAGCTCCGCTACGCTGCGAAGCACCACGGCCCGGCCTACAGCTTGGACAAGCTCTTCACCGAGAAGGAGCTCTCGCTCACGCGCCTCAACGCATCTCTGGCGGCGCACAAGTACATTCAGAAGCACAAGGTGTACTCCAATGGTGCCACGTCCCCGAACGGCAGCGATTCGGGTCATGGCGATAATGACAGTGCGGAGCAAGACGGCGACTCGGCCTCGGCACCCATGATGGAGCGCACGGCATCCCATACGACGAGGAGCACTCGCGCCGGTATCAACCAGAGCCTGCTCGATGCGGCCGATGCGTCAAATACCCTCGAGCTACCCAAACACATCGACATTCTGGAGCCTCACGAGCCGACAAAGATCCCTTCTACCCACATCGCCTCGTACTTCAAGACCAACGGTCGTGTCACGGAGAATTGCCCAACCTCACTGACAGTCGAGGAAGCCAACTCGGACATCCTTCTCATGGAGCTTTACAAAAAGTACGATGCCAAGCACAAGCCTGGTGCGTCCATCGACCATCCCAATGGCAGCAAGAAACTGCTCGAGTCCGTCGTTGCCCCTTACGTCAGGACACACTATACGGGCTTCCGCACCGGCGGTCGCGCCAATCCCAAGGCGATGAATGAGAATCTCGTCAGTGTCGAGGCTCGCGACTCTGCTCCCTCAAGTCTTGCTGCAGCTCTGGGGGCTGCGGCCCCGATGAGCCGCCAAAGCAGTGCCGCCGGCGGTAACACCATGAGCCGGCAGGGCAGTGCCCGTGGTAAGACACGGAAGAATTGAACTGGCAGGGGCCTGCAGGCAAGCAACTGAGCGGTAGAGGAAAGAGACGAGGCGGCAACACATGAGACGGCGTTTGGTTATATGACTGAAATGAGGATTTTCTTGGTCTTGGTACTAAGGCGCGGTTTTCGCGCACATGGGCTTCTTTTTTTTTTTCTTTTATCTTCAGTCCAGTGAGTGGTCCTACATGAACCTAGCGGGCAGTTTTACGCACAAGCATCATTGGCATACAGAACTCTGGTAATGGGGACAGGCAGGGATAGCAGCACACGGCGGAAGAAGTGATCATAGTCGTTCGCAAGGGCACGGGACACTCTTTTAGTTAGTTGGTGCAGATACCCAATTGCTATTATGACATTTCATGGCTTCATCACATTTCATGGCTTCATCACATGCTATGCTGTGCTTGCTTTGCTGTTCCCGCTATCGCCCATCCTCTCTCTCAGGGCCCGAACACGAGCGCCCTCACCTCGATGCTCTCCCGTCCCTCGGCATCCTCCGCCGTGCCGGGATGCGCAAACGCCGTGTGCGCCACGCGCCCTCCCTGCACGCCGCTCCCCTCCTTCAACGCCTCGCTGTCGAAGCACTCGAGCAGCAGCCTCTGGTCGCCCGTCATGCCGGAGAGATAGTACCACCTCTGGCCCTCGTGGTAGCGGATGCCGGCCGTCTCGCCCGTGTAGCCGTTGGCGTAGCGGTGCTCGACGGGCACGACCTCGTCGTCGCGCAGCGAGGCGCTCGAGGCGAAGGCGAGGGGGAACGACGCGACGGGCCCGCGGTTCAGCGGCCGCCAGACGTTGACGATGCGGTAGCGGCCGGCGAGGAGGCGGTCGGCCTCGTCGTCGGACGCGGCGTGGCGGCGCACGCGCAGGGCGGCGGAGCGGGCCGTCTGGTCGATGTGCACGCGCTGGACGGGCTCGCGGGGGCTGTCCTTGCTGGCGCGGCGGATGGTGTGGTCGAAGAAGATGACCTTGTTGGCGCCGGGGATGGCCTTTCAGCAGCAGCGCCTCCAGCTCGGGGTAGTACTTCCTCTTGATCGAGTCGTCGTCGGCAAAGGCCGTCTCGGCGGAGGGCGGCTCGCTGAGATGAGGGCAAAGGCGTCGCGGTCGAGGTTCTGGAAGGAGGACTCGGAGCCGCGAATGTCTGTTATCGGCACAGGGCGTGAATCGGTCGTGTAGTTGCGAATGGGCAGACCAGGAGGGGGAGGGTCAACGTGGTTGAAGGGAGCGGCGCCGTCCGGGGGTGGGGCATAGAAGTTCAGGGTCGCCGTCGTGTTGCCGGACATGATTTGTTGCGACACTGTGATTTTTGTTTTGGGGTGGGGATATACAATGTAAGATCTGATAGGTAAAGATGAAGCTGTCACAGGCAGTGGCGACTGATGACGGTCACAGTGTACGTTTGCTTGTGGTGGTTAGGAAATTGGAAGACAGGCAAGTAAATAGATGCTCGAAGTTGTAAGGTAAACCACAACGGGAGCAGGTGATGGTATCTTTATATACTGAATATGGATATTGTATTTCAAATCATAAGAGGCCGAGGTCATCAAGATGAGCTGAGCTTGAGTGAGCTGTGATGTTCACGCCCAATCACGCAATTGATGGGAGGGGGCCAATGATGACTTGACGACAGAAGGGCGTATCATGTAATGGATGGCGGTCTTCAGATTAGTAAAGCACAGGAGCTGCGACGAATTGCTCTTCCTCTGTTCGGCAGGTGGTTTTGCCAGCAGTAGTTAGTTTCTTCGAGACCTCCTCATTCTTTTGTCCTGACAAATCGATGGCGTGGTT
This sequence comes from Verticillium dahliae VdLs.17, assembly GCF_000150675.1. Classification (NCBI taxonomy): domain Eukaryota; kingdom Fungi; phylum Ascomycota; class Sordariomycetes; order Glomerellales; family Plectosphaerellaceae; genus Verticillium; species Verticillium dahliae. The sequence goes on from NW_009276934.1 coordinate 31,178, forward strand.
GAGGGACAGGGCAGAATCTGGGGTAACCGCATGACGTAATACTGTGTGCGCAGACCGTGCCGTCTGGGTTCGCACTGCTGCGACTGCCGACGCATCGGGATGCACTTGCTTGCTCACGTCCACCTGCGCCGGGGTCGCGATTGCCAAGACATCGATGCCGCCGCTCTACTACGGTTCTGGTGGTAGCTCAGCATTAGGTACCTCCCCAGGTACCTAGATAGGTAATGGGCAATAGACAGTGGGCAGGCAGCGGGCAAGCAGCGGGCAAGCAGCGGGCAAGCAGCGGGCAGCCCCCGGGCAGCCCCCAATGCTCATGAGCCCAAGAGCTAAATTTAGTACTCCCAATTCGACCTCAGCGCTGTTGCCGTCTCTCTGGGTAATTAACAGTCAACTTCATCGACCGCTGCCGTGACTCGTCTCGCGACAACATCCCCCTCACGAGGTCCGCGCCCGCGCCGTGTCATGTCTGGCACCATACTACCGATTGACCGCATCTGTACCGGCATCGACCTCAGCATCCATTGGCATCGGCCTGCAGCCCTATCAACCCGAGTGCTGCTGTGACTCGCCTGCAGCCACCAATGATGTGACGCTCAGCTCCTTGGCTGCACTACACCTCGCGATGGCTTCAGCTCATCTTCAACCACCCTCGCAACCTCCGCCCAATGGACACACAAACGGGCAGGGCCTCGTGATGCAATCACCGTCTTACCCCGCCCGAGCGAGGCAGCATGCCGCACCATTGCTCATCCGCCCTACGCTTCCTAGCAGGCATGTGGACGCCGCTACCTTCGAAGATGCTTTTGTCTCCTTCATCATGTACTGCAACCCCGCCGTACCCCTTGAGACGGACACGGGTACTTTGCGGGAAGCATTTCGTGCCTTGCCCAAGTCCGGCGGCAAGTCCTTCACTGCCTTCAACCTCTTCTTGCTCGTGAGGCAACTCGAGACGAAGGAGCTGAAGACCTGGGCTGAGCTTGCACTCAAGCTCGGCGTCGATCCGCCCGACAAGGACAAAGGGGAGAGCTCCCAAAAGATCCAACAGTATGCCGTCAGGCTAAAGGTATCGACCGAGCCATGCTGTCGCCCTCCTGGTGCTCACTGCTAACCGCTGCTCAGCGCTGGATGCACTCGATGCATGTGGATGCCTTCTTTGAGTATCTCATGAGCATTCCTCATCCTTACTGGACTGATATTCCTACCGATCCGACCCCCATCTACCAAGAGGGACGAGATGGTGTCGCTCCCGTGGATGACATGGCCTTGCGTGCTCTGGTGCCCCAAGCACGCCCCAAACGAGGCAAGAAACGCCCCGAGGAGGAGAGCTTGAACGAGTCGCCCTCACAGCGCCCCAGAATAGAGCCGCCAGCCTCAGAAGAGTACGGTACTGCCCGCAACAGTCTTGGCCCTTGGTCGGCGCATCCGGATGCTAGAGGCCGTTTTACTGCACGGCCGCCAGATTCCCTACTGCGTCCCGGCCCAGGGACCGGTCCCTGGCTGCATGAACCAGACGCCCAAACCCCTTTGACAGCGTACCCCCTCGGGCCCCTCTCCGCTATCACGCCCACGACCCGAAATAATTTCTGGGGGGATTCCAACGAGCCCATGTCGGCCGTGAATCCCAAGGGCAAAACACATCAGCAGCGCCGCCACGGCGCAAAAGTTGTCTCCTCAGCATGGCGTAGTCGCGGGCTCGGAGGCAATGCCAATGGCAAGGCTCGCGGCAGGCCGCCCATGAACCGGAACATCATGGACAAATCTGCACAACCAGCAGGCTCAGCAGCTGAGCCGGGTTACGATTCTTCTGTGCCTGATGGCAGCGACCAAACCATCACCCCGGCGATGCATACGCCCCCTTCAAACACTTCCTTGGCCGGCACACCGATAGGTGCCCCTTCTATACCGACCCCTATACCCCCTACAGCACCTCTACCTTCAGAATTCCCGGTTCACACCCAAAGACCGACCAAGCCCAGCATATCACTTCAAGTACCCGAGCGCGTTGGAGGCTCGGTGCGACTTGCCACACCGCCGCGCCCCTATTTCCCGCCACCGAACCTGCAGCTACCTCCCGAGGTCGTGGTCCACGGTCAACCGAACCCTGACCATGGAGGCTTTATGAACCAGACCTTCTCCAGCACCGCTGCTCCGACGAATGTCGCTCGCGCAGCTGCTGCCACCACGAACCCGCGTCCAACCGCACAGCAATACACATCGAACCCAGCATTCAACTTTGAGACAACCGATCACGAAGTCCCTAGTCTTGACCCTGCACCCCGCGTGACTCCTCTGGGGTTTTTCGACGATATGGAGGAACGCACCAATATTGACGCCACGTTTGGCTACTTTCATAGCGAGGTTCTGCGCGCCGATTGGTACGACGCGAGCGGAAAACGCACACCGCCCTGCAGTCTTGACGAGGCTCATGCACTTGTTGCTAGCATCATAGAGGCCCTCTACGCGGCGGCCGCCTCTCACGCCGCCTTCCTCATCAATGTCGCTGCCTTGGCCGGGGGGGCAATGCTCATGACGACCGATAAGATGCAAATCAGGCGGCTCGTTGAATACGAGGACCGCACGCATTTTGAGTGCTCTTGGGTCTACCGGCTGGGCAGTGTGAAGGGGACGTATAGGATGGCGCAGACTGTACAGCATGAACGGTGGCAAAGGTCGCCCGACGTGAGCGAGGCTGAAGATGACCCGGGCACCACCAAGGGCGGCGGCGGCTTGTGGCGGAACAAGTACGAGAATCTGATGAAAGAGATGCGGGCTAAGGACAAGGAACTCGCGGCAATGAAGAGGAAGGTGCTGGGCATGTTGGATTCATAAGCGTGGCAAGATGGCTGGTCTCTGCATATTGTGCCCTTTCACGATATTTTTGTCACATGTTGGATACGGAGGGAAACACGTATATTTGCATATAGCTCAGCAAGACAAATTGAGTGTATCCTGTAACTAACGTAACCCCAATTCATGATACCGACAGGCGTGTCGTTTGCCTATGGTCATCCCAACTTCAGCTTGCAAAAGAGATGTGCCATGCCCAAGAAGCTTTGCACGGCAGTGCTGTTGTCCTTCGATGTACCAATGCTCATGTAGTGAAGTGGTTGAGTGTATGCAGCGATGACAAGGCTCGAGCACCGCCGGCATGCTAAGCACAACAAGCCAGTCACAGCATATGACCCAATCGGTCTTTTCTTGAGTGTTTGAAAGAGTCACAAAGCCGTTGGACTCGAGCATGCTTGCCCAAATTGTGTTATCCTCCATCGAGCGAGTACAACCCGGCGCAACGGCACTGTTGCAGAAGCTCGCGGCTAGAACAGCTCTGCAACTCTAAATCATCAATTGCATCGGCCATGTGAGCCTTTCCATGCTGAGTGTGGCGCGGCCCGGTTGCAGAGAAGTCCTTGATGAAGGAAGAGAAAGGTCTGAGCTGGATGGGCTCAACACTAGCGAGGTTTCCTACACGGAGGCTGTACTGCCTTCTTTTCCGAATCGGTTCGTGTTGGGGCTTGATAGCCGTTAAGAAATCGAAAGACACCGCTTGGGAGATCTATGCTGTATGATACGCAAGACCCTATCTACCATGTCTACCCATGCATGCCTCGTCAAAAGGCCGAAAGCCTCCCATGCATGGCACCCCCAAAAGAAATCGCCCGCGGAGAGCTTTGTGCCAAAATTAAGAAGAGACTCCCCTCATTGGCCAGCAATTCACAACGAAACCACGGTCTCGCCAGACTCTCTCTGCTCATCCAAAACGAAAACCCCGACCACGACATGTCGCCCACCACACGACTGTCAAAAATACAAAACATACAACACCGAGGATTCGCTGGTGGTCACCCACCCAACTACTAGTTCAGCCCTTACTGGTTTATCGATGGGAGAGCGGACGGGATCCCGAGTTTTCCAGTAGGTATGGTCGTATGTGCTAGAGACGCTTCGCGAAGCGGCTCATAGCGCTTTTGCAGAACCGAGCTCGCAGCTTTGGCAACCCTCAAACCTTGTCACGCAACGCAACATGTATTCAGGGCCACTGTACTAGCATTGGTCTGTCCCGGTATATGGGGAGGCACTCACTTCGTACTGATGATGGCAAAGTATGGCCCGGGAGACCCCAGCCGTAGCGGCCCCGACGGAACTCGCCAACCGCCTCACGTCATCGGTCCGGTCAAGTCACGAAGTAACACGAACCCACACGATAAGGTGCATGATCCCCAGCGATCCAAAGCTTGAAGAGTGGCCAAACAGCACAAAGCGCCGAGGATGGAGATGCAGCAATTGTGGGTTCCCAGGCGCTGATCGGGTCCAGCAGAAAATGTGGGCAACTGGAACTCATGATATCGGAATCGAGATGAATGTCTGCAACCAGCTCTCTTCTTCCATGTCGGTTAAGAAATATCAGAACTTGCGTTTCCCAAGTCACTGGCGTCGGGCCATCGCTAATGTCGAGGTATCCCCAGGAATCGGTCCAGTTTGGGACCATTCAGAGCAGCTTGCTGGTGTTCCACACAAGAACGTCAGACCCCGTACTTCGATCTCGGAAGCCTTCACAGTCCGTCCATGATGTCAATTGATCTTCCAAACATCGGATGTTCAAAGCCGAAGAAGCTGCCTGTCCCATTAGACTGTTCGCGATCCACGCGAGGCCGTCGGGGCTCAGCCCTCTCGATGTGTGAAGTTGGAGTAGTCGAGACGAAATGATCCAATGAGAGCAGAGTGACAGCCCGCCATGCAGCCTCCTGGGTAAAGGGTCGTTTCCATTCCAGGAGCACAGTGTATGGTGGGAACAGCAGCTGAGGATCAGCCCCTGATGGCGCAGACGACGCGTCTTGTGATGGCGCTACGGGCGGGACGGCATGTCAACACACGTAGTTGAGGGATCTACTAGGGACATGATCACCTTCTTCGAGTGGAGTTTTTTTCTCTATGTTTTCACAGTCTGCAGACTTTGATCGGAGCATCGTTGTGCGATCGAGAGAGCGAGAGCCGAGGCCGCGCGAGAAGTCTGTCCATTGGGGGGCACATTCAGTCTATGCTGTGCTACAAACACGGCGCCCCGTGCTTGGGCTGCTGCTGTTTCTTGTGCGTGACGCACAGTTGCTCAAGCTCAGTATCACGGTAGGTCGTTCCTAAGCCATCACAAAGGCTCCTTGCTTGCCCATGTTTCACGATTCATGTCGCCCACTGCGTCGCCGGCCAGCATTTTTGAGAAACATTGCTTTTGGCACTCTGCATCATTCGGCCCCTGACGTTAGAAAGGGGCACGGTGCCCCATAGCTCGGGGAGCCAAAATCTGACGCGGCAGAGATTGAGAGTTAGCGGCTGATCGCCGTGGCCAGCAGTGACGAATGCCAACCAGCCGGCGACAGTGCTAGCTGATACCGTTGTGGCCTGGCGCCGGGCGCCGGCGCACTCAACTGACGGGGTTTCCAGCGGTCAAATTCTCAACAGACGGCACATTGGTGCAAGGACCATTTCTGACGGCGGCAACGGGAGGGAGGCTGCGAACGGTTCTGGAGAGCATCGAGGCACCAGGTTGTGCTGGCGGCCTTGCACACTGACCATCGACGGTGGTCTGAGGTAGGGAGCATGGCTCGCTTTTTGACATTGCGTCGAAGCGTCCAGGCGCTCGTCTGCCGCCTGGGCTACGAATGTTTCGTCCAACTTAGGTACGCAAGGACGGGGGCCCGCCCTACTTACAGTACACTGCTGTTCACATGGTCGTTCAGGAGTCCGTGTAAGACGGAATGGAGACATGGAATTTTAGACGGTCGCTTGGCGTCGCAGAAGGGGCAGCACTGCACTGCGACTCTCTCCTCGTATTGGAACAGAGCGATGCTCGATTTGTGCGATTGCCGTTCTCGATTTATCTTGGAGCATTACGTTGTTGGTGTCTGGTACGAGATGATCAGCGCAGGGAGCCTCGTTTAAGCTCATATCCTCCGGGCTCGCTGGAGGTTGGAAACCTTGGTAGGGACGTAGCAGTGGTGGAAGCCCGCTGCGACTTTGCCTAGCCAGGTTGGGGCGACGATCCGGTTGACGGGCACGCTGGAGCAGAATCGAAAGAAAAACAGGGTGCTGTGACTCGCGCAAACACACTGTGGCTCACAGCCGTTTCTCGGTCTACATGTGCCATGTACCTGGTAGTCTGTGTCGTTGTGATCCGTCGAGCACCTTTTTCAGCCTCCGTGTGAGCAGGCCAGCGATGGAATAATGCCAGGAGAAACGGCGAGTATGTAAGCGCGCGGCGGGCGAAGCAGAAGGCCTGGTCCCCATTGCGGATTCCTTTGGCTGTCAATATTTACCATGGCAGTTGGCTGGCTGGCTGGAATGGCCAGGCCGTTCGAAAGCAAAACAAGACGGGCCAAGCCAAGTGGCCGGGTATCTTGCTTGGGTACATGTACTTGAGTACGCGTCGCCTTGCTTGGAGCTTGGGCGAGGCCGTCGGACAAGAGTCGTCAAGAGCAGCAGTGGAAATGGAGATTGATGTGGATTGATGTGTACATGGATTGCTTGCTTGGTGGGATTGGGGTTGGTGGTGGTGGTGCGGAACCCTTCCCAGTGCCTCTCAGGGCCAGACGATGATTCGCTGGCTGGGCCCTCTGCGGTTCTGTGGTTCCTCGAGCATGAAACAAGGAACAGGCGGCCGCCTGGCTCTTGCCTGGCTCTTGCCTGGCTCTTGCCTGGCTCTTGCCTGGCTCTTGCCTGGCTCTTGCCTGGCTCTTGCCTGGCTCTTGCCCGTTAGCCGTCTCACGCCCCTGAAAGCCGGTGGCCGCCAACCGGTGGCCGCCAACCGCCAACCGCCTGGCACGCCGCGCCAGTGGGTCGATGCAGTGGGCGGACGCAGTGGGCAGGCGTGGGAAGGGATGCCCACGGAGACACGAAGCAGGCACGAACCAAGGAAAACGCTAGACAGTGGCAACCCGTGGCGCGCCCCCTCTTGCCCCTGCAGGTCGAGGACCCCACCGAAGGCCCTTCACTGTGGATCCACCAGACTGTGCCCAGACTGTGTCCCCTGATCGCTGGGGTACTGTAGACGGACCTGGCAGTCGTGCTCCAGCGGACCCCTACCGATCGTCATCCTCGTCTTGAGGTGCTTCAGATTGTCGATTTCCACGTTCCTTGAAATGCCTTGCTGATCCGCCGCCTCGCTCGCTCGCTTCTGTCAATTCCCTTTCAGCCCTCCTACCTACCTATTCCTCCTATTCCTCCTATTCCTCTTATTCCTCTTATCTATTTCCTTGTTTCCCCCCCCCCCATTTCCATCGATCGCAGACATAGACCAAGTCTCCTCGCCAGTCGTTACTTGGAATTGGCCTTGTCGTCATTGGACTCACACCCTTAGGTCTTCTCGCACCGACTTCCCTTTTCGACGTTTGACATTGGGACGCCATCTCGTCTCGTGTGCATTCGAACAGACGTTTCGATACCCAGCAATTCCCTCCCAACAATACAGAGGTGTGGATCCGGATCCCCTCGTCCAAGCTACTCACCTGCCGAGCATCGTCATTCACTTCTCAGGGTCCGCGCCCTTGCCCTTTTTCCGCAACTAAAAACCCAGTAACGCCTCCGACCACTGCCGCCGGGGCTGCCTCGATGACCCTCTCCCCTCGACACAGCGGCTTCATCCCCATTCGGCGCAGCCATTCTAAAGAAATGGTGCAGGATCAAGGCATCCCTCTCACGCAGGTGAAGAGCCATGCCAGCTCCACGGGCGCTCGCCGCCCCAACATGAACATCGCCATGGACGGCTCCGGCTCTGGCCAAGAAACACCCGACGAGAAACAGCACCTGCATGCCCGGGGCCGCGCCGGTCGCCGCAAGGGCAAGGCGCTCTCGAGAAACGATACAGGTGGCTCCGAAGAGGTCTCGCTCAACGCCATGGGCCGACTCTACAAGAAGATCATTGGCGCCTCAGTCGTTACCCGCTACCTCGTCTACATTATTCCCATCGCTATCCTTCTCGCCATTCCTGTGGTTGTCCTGCCCATCACGGGCCACAGGAATGATCTTCCCGTGGGCAGGAGCAGCAAGGACGGCGATGGCAACAGAACCCCCGGCCCTGCGCTCTTCCGCCTCTTCCTGTGGATCGAGATTGCGTGGCTCACCTTGTGGGCCGGCAAGGTTGTCGCCTGGCTCCTTCCGCGCGTCTTTATGTTCGTCGTCGGTGTCGTCAGCACTGGCACGCGCAAGTACGCTACGGTCCTACAGAACCTCCAGATTCCCATGTCCTTCTTCTTCTGGGCGCTCGCCTCCTGGCTCACCTTTCGCGGACTGTTCGGCGGCTTCAACAACGTCCACTGGGTCAAGGTCGTCGTGACCATTCTTGGCGCCCTGTTCTCGTCTGCCGCTGTCTACCTCGCCGAGAAGGCCATTGTCCAGCTGATTGGTATCTCCTATCACCAGCGGTCCTTCGCCCTTCGCATCAAGGCCTGTAAGCGCGAGGTACACCTCCTCGGCCTGCTGTACGACGCCTCCCGCACCCTCTTCCCCATGTACTGCGCCGAGTTTGAGGAGGACGACGACATCATCTCCGACTCGATCCTCGCCCAGACTGGCAAGAAAGTCGGCGGGGCTGCTGTGCCCCTCAAGTTTGTCGGCAACATTGGTCGTGTCGGCGACAAGGTGACGGCAGCCTTTGGCAACGTTGCGTCCGAGATCACTGGCAAGCAGGTCTTCAACCCCAACTCGGCCCACTCCATCGTCATTGAGGCCCTCGAGAAGACCAAGTCCTCCGAAGCCCTGGCACGCCGCATCTGGATGGCTTTCGTGTGCGAGGGCAACGACTCTCTGTACCTCGAAGATGTTCAAGAAGTCCTCGGCCCCTCGTACAAGGACGAAGCTGAAGAGGCTTTCAACGCCATTGACGGGGATATGAATGGCGACATCAGTCTTGAAGAAATGACTCGTTCCATTGTCGAAGTGAGCAAGGAGCGCAAGGCAATCACCGAGGGCATGAAAGACATTGGCCAGGCCCTGCGTGTTTTCGATAAGGTTTTGATGTTCGTGGTCCTCCTCATCGTCATCTTTATCTTCCTCGCGTGGTTCCAGAGCAGCTTCCTTACGACTGTCGCTACTGCCGGCACGGCCCTCTTGTCGCTGTCTTTTGTCTTCGCCGTCACCACGCAGGAGTTCCTCGGTTCCTGCATCTTCTTGTTCGTCAAGCACCCTTATGATGTCGGCGACCGCGTCGACATTCACGGCTCGGAGAAGCTGCAGCTGGTCGTCGACAAGATCTCTCTTTTGTACACTGTTTTCACTCGCATCGACAAGATGCAGGTCGTCCAGGTAGGCCCGTTCTGCCCAGAGGCAACCGTATTTTGACTTTTGACTGACCAATGGCAGGTGCCCAACATTGTCTTGAACAATTTGTGGATTGAGAACGTGTCCCGCAGCAAGGCCATGAAGGAGGTCATCACCATCCACATTTCATACGACACGTCCTTTGAGGACATTGAGACGCTTCGCCACGAGATGGAGGCGTTTGTTCGCCACTCGGACAACTCGCGCGATTTCCAGCCCGATGTTGCCATGGGTGTCAGCAGCGTTGGCGATCTGGACAAGCTCGCTCTCGATGTTGTCATCAAGCACAAGTCGAACTGGCACAACGAGATTGTCCGCGCCACCCGTCGTTCCAAGTTCATGTGCGCCCTGGTCCTGTCCCTCAAGAAGGTCCCCATCTACGCTCCTGGCGGTGGCTCCGAGGCTCTTGGTGGCCCTACCAACCCCACATACTCTGTTTCCGTCTCTGATGAGATTGCTGCGGCTTCCCGCGAGGAAGCGGCCAAGAAAAAGGAGGCTGCGCGCTTGATTCCGCACGAGACGGACATCGCCGCTGGTGCCGATTCCGACTCGACCAAGGAGAGGCAAGCCATGGCGGGACTCAATGTTAGGGACCCTGCAGACGGAGAGGAATGGGGGTACCGACTGGGCGACGATCAAACACCCTCGGATGCCCGAGGACGTCGATCTGAGGATCACCGCCGTTCCAACGACATGGATCGCAGTCATTCGGAGCTCGTGAAGCGCGCTAGCACGCGCGGAGGTAGACGCAAGGCCGGCGAGGGTCTTTCCAACCTCTCCTTGGTGGACTCGCGCCAGCCAGAAGGCCACGGCGCCCATCTGGCCCCAACAACCTCGCGGCTTCAGACATATGACGAGGAGTCTTCCACCGAAGCATATGGAAGCGGATACCACAACAACACAACTGGCGTGAACCGTATGCCTTCGTCCGCGTACAGCTTCACGGCTGGCAACAACCTGAGCCCGGTCGAGAGCAGGCCGCACCCGCTGCAGAGCCAGCCGTACGGCCGTCAGGGCCAGGGCCAGGGACAGAATCAGGGGCCGGCTCCCCAACGGTAGAGGCATTGACAGAAGAGTCACGGCAGGAAGTTTTACGACGAGGCCCGTAGATGGGCCGTAATGACATAGACACCATCACAAGAATGCAGAATCATGAATCAACCTGATTAACGTAGTGTGGTTTCTTTGATGGACAGTGTGGTGCCTCATTGATTGTGTAGAGACTTGCCCACCACCCCGATCACCAAGCTCTGTCTCTCCCCCTCTTAGCAGACGTGCTCCACCTCACCAATGTTCTCCTTCGGCCCGAGATCCGTCTTGAGCACGCGTGCGAACAGCTCGAGCAAGACCTCAAAGCACACCTTTGAGATGGCCGGGTCGTAGCGGCCCTTGCTGAGCTCGTCGCGGATGAAAGCGTGCTGGGCCCAGGCGAACTCGTAAAACGACGTCGTGACACCGGCGTCGCGGAGCTTGGCGCGGATGAGGTCGCGGCCCGCGGCGGGGACGTGCGTGTCCTTGACGCCGAAGATCATGGCCACCTCGGCGTGCGCGAGGCGCGGCAGCCGGTCGAGGGTGTGGGCGCTGTCGTCGGGGCCGGAGGCGGCGGCGTTGGCGGCCGTGTGCGGGCCCAGGGTGCGCGTGTGGATGTCGGTTGCGAAGTAGGACGTGCAGGCCGTTATGCGGGGGTCGAGCTAGCGGCGTTCGGGTTGGTACTGGGCGGAACGCATGCGAGAAAGGGAGGGGAGGGGGAAGGGGGAGGGGGGACGTACGGCGGCGCGGACGGCGAGGTGGCCGCCGAGACACATGCCTGTGCTGCCGATGAGGCCGGTGCACGTGGGCAGGGTGAGGAGGTGGTCGACGGTGCGGCGGGAGTCCTCGTCATACGACTCGAGGGTCTGGAGGGGAGGGCAGGGCTGTTAGTCTCGAGTCCAGCTTGAGCCATGTGTGTCCGTTCGTCTGACCTTTTCGACCTTCCAGGCGTTGCCCTTGTCGGTGCCGGGGACGTCGTAGGCCAGGGCCTCGGGGCCGGTGAAGTCGTGGTAGGACGAAGGCGCGGCGACGATGTAGCCCTGGCCGGCGATTTGGCGGGCGAAGCGGGCGACGGGGCCAGTCACTGTGAGACGGCGGTTCAGTCTTCGGTGTTGCTGGGAGGACGGCCTACCCCGCCATTGGAGGGGCCGTGATGATTGCGTTACCTTGGTAGATCTCGGAGAAGAGGCAGACGCCGGGGAATTTGCTTATAAATGTCAATTAATCAGTCTTGTTAACGTTCTCGGGGAGGCCTACGCATTGGGATATCCGGGGATGCTGGGGTGGAACACGTAGATTCCTGTGATCGGTTAGCCGTGGGACGGACGTGATATGAGATGATACGAGGGGAGCATACGCATGGAACCGTCCTTGCCGTCGGCGGACGTCGCCACATCGACGTAAGATTCCTTGATGAGCATCTTGGACTGCTTTTATGTAAACGGATTGGCAAGCGAAGGAAGAATACTGGCGACGGCAAGCTTCAGCGCGGTGAAGAGTAAGGCGCCTACCATTCGAGCCACTTCCCATGATGGCTATCACATCCGCGGGGAAATCGTCCTCGCTGCTGAGTCAGCGACACCCGAGCCACGACATGCCCCTTTAGGCCCTGGATCGATAAAACAGCTATATTCTCAAGTACGACACGGATCAATGTTGGTCATTTCATATGGGAAAGTTGCGAGCTACGTCTGAGTGACACCTTTCGGCATCGTTCACTTTGAACTAGGCTGATGTTGACTTGTTGCGGTGCCAACTGCCGTGACACTTTACATGAATATTGTCTTCCATGGAGCCCAGTAACCGAAGCCCTCGTTGCCACTTGATCCATGGAGGATCAGAAAACAGAATTTCTAAAAAGTTCAACCTTCCCAGACCACCGGAAGAGGAGGCGTATACTGGAGGAGGTCCTTAGGTCCAGCAGGAGGGAACATATGTTGGTTCTCAGTGACCATGAGACCTGCCCACGCACGTCAGTCACAGCACCCTGCCATATAGGATAGCCCCAAAACTACTTACCTGGAGTCTTGAGGTTGTAGGTACCAGGAAACCTGGCAAACCCCTCGGGCACGCCACCACCTTGGCCTACTATCTCCACATGGGCGCAGTTGACGTACCACTGGCTCATGTGAGCCCAAGGCAGTATCCAGAAGTGCTCTATGCGCAGAAGGTACTTTCCGGGCGGTGTGGTCTTCGGGATCTTGAATTGAACCTGAAGGTATAATCAGCATCGTGACCTCCGTGTCTGAGGAGCACCCGTCTCACCTCTTGCTGCTGAAAAGTCTCCCAGTGGGAATCATTCTTAGGGCCGACGTAGCCAATCTTGAACCAGTCGCCATTGCCAGAGTAGGCCTCGAGAACATCGTTGGGCGCCCGTGAAAGCCAGATCATGGCCGGACCGCGATGGTTGATCTCCGCGCCCTGCGCCAGGTAATGGTTACCCCCATCAATGTGAATACCAAAGGACGCTTGAGACCCGGCCTGAATCGTAGCCGTCTTGGTGCGTCCGGCCGAGGCAAAGGCGTTTCGACCACAGGTGATATTGGTCGACGTTAGATCGGGGGTGCCCATCTGCGGGACCACTTTGCCGTACTCTGGGTTGGCGTTGAGCTGCTTGTCGCCGTTGGCTACATCACGGACGTACTCCCAGTCGCCGCTTTCGACGCCACTGACAATCAGGCGAGAGAAGGCATCTATAATGATCAGCAAGAGACATATGAGAGCTTGGGCGTATGAGGCGTACAGTGGGCGGATGCCCCATTGAGCAAAAGTGCGAAGATTCCAAAGGCTTTCATGGTGTCAGGTGCGGTACTTGCTGGGCGTAGTGTTTGTGTGTCTGAGCTTGGAGGCTTCTCGAAATCAATGTTCGACGACAGAGGAAAGCAGTCACTCTTTATATAGCAAGACAGCTGGTTCGATCGCATACGATTATCATCAATCGTCGCTTACTTGTACTTCGTTGGTGTCGCCTGCTTTTGGTACGAGATTCTTACTCCATGTGATGTTACATGCATTCCGGCCACACGGGAGCTACGGCATCAAGAACCACCACCAGCATCTAAAGCAGTGCCCGAGCTGTTTCTTGAGTGGCTCCACGGAATGTATGCCGCAGAGTAAGCTAGAAAGTCGAGGGACTGTGCGGATTCATATGAGTGACGGCAAACGGGAGGCGAAGCCGAAGAGGGTTCGTGATCCTTCGAATGCACGAGAGGCCCTTTAAGTAAGAAACAGACCGCAAAGGCAGAGCCTTGAGCGGCTGCAGGCGCGCGCTTCCGAATCATGGACTTCCGACGTCAAGGTCGGTATGCTCACGGAGGTTCACGTGAGATTCAGTGCCATTTCTCCTGAACTTGCAACTTCGTTCCTTAGGATGTGGCGGATCCTGGTCTTCTACATCCATGCTGCACCCATGCTATTCAGAAACCGTGCACCTGCATGTTGCGCGGACCAGGCATCCTTCGCTCCCTTCGGGCTCTGGACAATGATGCTTCCCATAGGACCTGCAGCGTGGCGACAAATCAAACAGTTGGCCAGCGATATCAACTGATGCCTTCGCATCCTTCTGTAAGCATTACTTCACGTAGCTTGTTGGTTGAGTATAGCTCTCACTGTGGGTTCCGGAGGTGCTCCTGTTGGCAGCCAGAAACTTCACGGCAAACGCGAGTGTAAGAGGTTTGCAAACAAGGAAGACAGACGTATCTATTTCCGAAGTTAGATAGTCATGTGTGTCGGAAAATGGCGTTTCAGATAGGTCTGGCCGTGAGTTCTCACACATTTGTGAGCATTACTCTTTGTTCCCTGATCTCTTGCTCGTGAAGCCTTTGGAGGTCGAGTTTGGACCGCTCCTCAATGCTTGTGATCCTTGAGGATAATCCGTTGTATTGTGCCGGTAGCGCCCACGAAGTGCAAAGGCTGTCGCTGAGAGTCGCAAATGCAGCAATCACATCCTTCAAGAAATGGTATTGATAGCTACGACCCAAGTTTCTGGAACGCGGCCGCAAGTGCGCTGTCGCTACCGACCAATTCGGTTCCATGACGGAGACTGAGGCGGCAGTAGTGGCGGTTCAATAGCCGACGGGCCGTTACCGAATACTTTATGCCGGGGTGCACCAAGGACCTAACAGTCTTCCTGGAAAGTTGTTCGAAGGATTGTTGAGGCAGGATCTCAATACGCACTGTTAAATCCTCCGCGGAACCGTACCGACATCTCAACAAACATAAGCCGCTGCTGACGAGGACTGCGCCCACACTGCCCATCCAATGCGACCAAGCTACCTGGTCTGGTAAGACCGCCCAAGAGCCTGCCGCTGGACCCTGCGTGAGATCCGTGGCCTTCCTAAGCACAACGTTGGCAAGCTGTGCATGCCATAACAGAATTGCTTACTCCTCGTGAGCTTCTGGCACTGTGCCATGTATTACTTCTCTCTGGGTTGTCTGGGTGTTTGATCAAGTATCCGCAGTGCTCAGAGCCTTTCAAGATGCTGAAAAATGCGCCAAGAACCGGATAGTCGGCTCGAACTCTCACACCTAATATGGTATGCCACTGGAGATGTTCGTAAGCTTGCCCACAAGATGCGGTCCTCAATGCAGAGAGGCCTCGTAACATCCTTGACAAGAAGGGCCGAAGGTGACAGTCTAACGCAACTGATGTCTCCTCTACCTACCCATGACACGGACTTCAAGGCTGCGTAAGGCTCGAAATGCGGTCGGCAATCCAGGGTTGGAAGCCACCGGCGAGTGCGGGTTAGACGGCTTGGCCGATCTTGCTATGCTGGACTGATGCCGTCTTGCGGCGCAGGGCTTCGTGAATGGTTACTGGGGTTCGAAGCTGTGAGCTCGTCGGACTCCCCGGTCTAGTAGATCTCCGTGTTGACAGGCTCTGGGCGGTGTGAGAAGACAAGTTTGTACTTGACAATCTCAGCGACTTCCAGTTGCTCTTCGCCATCCGGACCGTTACTAACGCCATCCTTTTTTCGTACAATAGCAATTGCTCTGGGAAGTTTCTTGACCTCTCCGGTGAGTCTCTGGTGAGGACCGACGTATAGGTAGACACGCTTCATCCAAGCTGTGCTGCCAGCCTCCTGGGTATCGGGGTGGTAGTCCGGGAAGTCGATTCGACCCACGGGGATGCTCTTTGTGGCCTTGCCGTCCGAGTCCACTGCATCCTCAGGTAGATTTATTATGCCTTGAAGTTCAAGTAGGGCTAGGCCTGACGGCGTTTGTATCGTCTGAGGCAGCAGATTGTCTACAGCTTGGCGTGACGGCTTGGGCGGGTAAAGCTTGACCTGAGACATTTTGGCTGATAGTTGATGGGCTCTGATGGAATGACTGTGGAAGTAATGTGTGTAAAGAGTAGGATTGCCGCTCGACTGGTGGAACACCACGAACGTCCTGAAGGATGAGCAGGATCAAGACATGTCGGACGCGGACGTAGAGTTGGCCGGGGGTGTGCAATGAGATAAGCTGCATGCCTCCCTGTCTGCCTTATGTCAGCAAGGCACACCGCGCCAAACTGGGATCATCCAGTGGGTCTTCAGGGGTGGATCAACCATCAACGCTGCTTGGTCTGTGCATTCGCTGTCGAAAGAGGAAACGGCTGAATAATTTCTCCATTGCCCGGACCACGGGGCTAACCGAATGTGATTGGCAGGACGGAAACCCTAGCGCGCACACTCTTTCGTTCCCCCATTTCGACTTTTCCTCGAACGTGGATCCTGTTGTTCGTGAACTCTTCGTTACGCCCATCGACTTTCGACAATCAACGCCAATTTCTTGCACCACCCAGCGCCGGCAAGATGAAGGTACGACAGCCTCTACTCGAGCTCCCAGAACAACGGCGAACGTCTGTACTCTATCACGATCTCGATTGCGATACGGATATCGGCCTCGGCGTTGCTGGCGCTCGCCCTGACACTTTTTATCGCGGGCGGTCAAGAGCTGACTTCTTTTTCTTCTCACAGTTGAACATCTCCTACCCTGCCAACGGCAGCCAGAAGCTCATCGACATTGAGGATGAGCGCAAGCTCGCCATCTTCATGGAGAAGCGCGTACGTACACACACCCGTCGACTCGGACGTTCCATTACGACTTGAACGATTATTTTCATACCGAGGAAGTCATCCAGCCATGACAACAAAACTAACGCGAAACCTTCCAGATGGGCGCTGAGGTCCCCGCCGACTCCCTCGGTGACGAGTTCAAGGGCTACATCTTCCCGATCACCAGTGGCAACGACAAGCAGGGTTTCCCCATGAAGCAGGGTGTCATGCTCCCGTACCCGCCTCCTGCTCTCCGACGGACACTCCTGACTACCGCCCCCGCCGCACCGGCGGAAGCGCAAGCGCAAGTCCGTCCGTGGTTGCATCGTCGGCCAGGACCTCTCCGTCCTGGCCCTGTCCATCGTCAAGCAGGGCGAGGCTGAGCTCCCCGGCCTGACCGACGTCGTTCACCCCAAGCGCCTTGGTCCCAAGCGCGCCACCAAGATCCGAAAGTTCTTCGGCCTCACCAAGGATGACGATGTACGTGCGCTCCTGTCCGCCTCGAAAAGCCACCTCGTCATCGCCTGCCCGGTCCTGCTCACGCAGGCCGGGTAGAGTGTGAGAAAGAGAAGGCCGCGGGTGGCCTCTCTGTTCCCTTCCCCATGGAAGACGGACGAGAAGCAGAATCCCCGCGTGCTGGGCTATACACACATCGAGACAAAGACCGAGTAGAATGTCGGTTGCTAACCCGTGATTCTTTCCCCGGTGATTAGGTCCGCAAGTACGTCATCCGCCGCGAGGTCCAGCCCAAGGGCGAGGGCAAGAAGGCCTACACCAAGGCCCCCAGGATCCAGCGCCTGGTCACCCCCCAGCGCCTCCAGCACAAGCGCCACCGCCTTGCGCTCAAGCGCCGCCAGTCCGAGAAGGTCAAGGACGAGGCCGTACGTACTACCATGAAGACTCCCCCCTTCTGCCGACACACGCTGACCATGGCCCTCTCTACAGAACGAGTACGCTCAGATCCTCGCCAAGCGTGTCGCCGAGAAGAAGGCCGAGAAGGCCGACGCTCGCAAGCGCCGCGCTTCCTCCATGCGCAAGTAAGTTATGGCGTTGGGAAAACGAAAAAGAGATGCTCCGGTCTTCTGATTTTTCTTGCATCCGGCGTGGTAAGGGGGAAACAAAGCCTGGCGTGGCTCATTGGCAGTTCATCATCGAAACGGCACACGAATGTACTAGATTGGCATTCGGGACAATGGAACAACGCATCATTGACGCATAATACCCATGATTCTTGCACGCTGGGCAGCCCTTGTGAACCCCTGTTTTGTGTGTGTCGTCCAAGCGCTTCTCCAGCTTGGACAGGCATCGGACTGGTGTACCAAGGCAGGCAAGCGAGTAGTCTACTCATGCCATGCTGTCGTGACACGTTGGTAGGGCCTATTTTATTGGCTGGTAGGTAGCACAATGACGAAGACATGATCATCTCTAACCTTGTTTAACGTTTTCTGCTGATTGGGAGTCTACAAGAAGCATCTATGCCAACTCAGAATGTGATTTGAAGATGTCCGTGCATCACGTTTATGAAACGGTGCCTCGGTGAATCACAATAGTTGACCGGTATCGCAGAGCCAGGCATTATGATTGTGAAGTGTCCATCTTCATCATTTCGCAGGACTGCTGGAGATCTTGGATTACATGGTATTGCACATTTATACACATCGGAATACGGTGGAAAAAAACACGATATCATTGTTACTACTCTACAGTACCGCGCTTTCCTGCCCATGTGGCCGTTGCAGTGTAGGCAAAGTCCCAAGCAGCCTGCACTCCGCTGTGACCAGTCCACACTGACGAACGTTGCCGGGGATCCAATACGGTTCATAATGGAGGGGAAAAACCAACGCGGTGAAGAAATCCATCTGTCTCATCGAGCTGTACGTGAGGAAACGGAGGCTGCAACCGAGAAAACTCTCGGTCGCACGCGAATCAACCCGTATGTCTTGCCGTGAACCTGTAATCCAGACCTTCCTTGTCCGCAAACCATGCAAATGCTTTCTATGCCTTCTCCTCAGCTCGCCGAATTCAAATATGCTTGCCTATCAGTCTAGGCGAAGCCGAAGTAATCGCTGCCAGCTGTGATAGCTTTCATGAGTTGAGAACGGAGTGTCTCATAACTCTCATACTCAGGAAGATCAAGTTCTGTAACACAATTAGCCATAATATCGACGTGATACAGCAAACCTGGAATTGACTTACGGTTGAAGCATGTGTGTGAGCTGGGAAGACGCTCCTTGTTACCATAGTCGCGGTGAATGTTGAAACGGCTCACGCCATTCATCCCCTCAAGTTCCTTGAAGCCGTTGAGAGGGACTTTGGACGTTCCGGTCACGAATTGCAGGAGTTTGGCCAGCTCTTCCTTGTCAAACGACCGAATGGCACGCCAGAACCACTGGATTTGCTGCGAGGATGGAGTGTAGTTGTGGTACTCGGTATTGCTCTTCCAGTCGTCAATGTCAATATCGGGCAGACCGGAGATGAGTAGCTCAAGCTCCTGTTCGTTAAAGATGCGGATGAGCTCGGACGGGATGATCTCGTGGAAGCCCTTCAGAAAATGCTCCATCTGTTCTTTGACCGAGGACAGCAGTTTGTGCTCAACAACCAAACGAACGTAGTCATTCTTGTTCTCTTCGGTGACAGCAATGTTGCGGCCGTCGGGGCACAGGTCGACTATCGTAGTAACCCCGAACTCGTCGTCTTCGACCGAGAACGTCTCTGTAATAATATCCGTGATATCGTTCTCCAGCATCCACACCAGCGACTTGTAGTAGTCGGGATCGAACGATTCCATATCTTTGACAGAAACGGACTTGCCAAGGATGCGCTTGTACACCGCGCGGCTGAAGTAGCAGTCGAGAAGTCGGCCTTCATACAATGCTTTGCCGATAATGCGGCCCACAAACTTGAAGTACATCAGGTGCATGTCGTTGATACCACTGAGCTTGTTCGGGTGGAAAGTTGTGCGGTCCGAGGACACAGGAATGAACAATGCATAGTTGGCGTCGAACATCTGCCGTGCAAGCACCTGGAACCACTCGCGGGTGACACCTCCGGCATCGACGCCTTCTTCGCCATGGAATCGAATATTGAGCTTGCCGTACTTCATCTCATCGCCAGACTTGAAATAGAGGGACCGGAAGGAGTCATGGAAGACGTGCTCGCGTCGAACCGCAAGCTGCAGGGAAGCGAAAGCAGAGCGCTGCGTGCTAGCACGGCTGTGAACGCTCCGGTTGAAGTAGTTTCGCTTGTTGTCAAACTCCAGCACCTTAGGGTTCTTAACGAGAAGAGCGAATGTACCCGACATGAGCTTGGGGTTGTTTCTGACAAGCTCGTTGAGAATTCGGCGGTGGTCTTCGGTGAAGTTGAAGAAGAGTCCAGCCATGCGGGACTCGGGAGGAGGGCTTGAGAGGAGCATCTCCTTCTCGGAGACTTGCGCCGGGGAGTCTGCTGTGGCTGTGTTCTTGCAGACAACCATAAGGGACTCGATGAGGGGGAGAAGGATAGTTGCGACATTGACCATATTCTCGCGCTTGTGGATAGCCCTCAGACACTCGCTGAGCTTGTCCCACATGCTGGAGAAAGT
>NW_009276934.1:51230-124809 GCF_000150675.1 Verticillium dahliae VdLs.17
TATCATGGAGCGTATACTCAATCTCGGCGGAAAACTTCTTCTTGGGTTCAGTGAAAAGATGGTCCAGAGCAGTCAGGACACGAAGGAGCTTATTCTGCTCTGATGCGCCCGGCGAAAACTTGGACAACGCAACTCCTTGAATCTCGGTGCCCGTCGTAGCCTTCTTGATGTGCGGCAATAGCTCATCTAGGTCGAGCACGATGCGTTCGCTTAGGGCTCTGGCCTGGCGAACCAATTCTTGACCGAAGATTACCTTGGTCCCCGGAATCGACGAAAGGTTCTTGATGGCAGAGATGGTGTTCTGGAAGGTTTTGGAGCTGCACTCGCGAGCAACAAAGATCTTGACAACCAGAGTAAGGTAATGAGGCGGAATGACGGGAACCTGCATCTGCTTGCCCTTCTTCTGATTGGGATCATCAGCCGTCGCCGATTTGGAGGTCTCTGGCTCGGGCTTTTTGTTTTCCTCCGATTGCAGGGCGTCACCAGACTCCACGGCGGTGGACGACTCAACGGCTGGCGTCGCACTCGCTGTGGTTTCGACTGCACCGGTGGTCTGATCATTGGCATCAGTTTGGGTCGAAGCACCTTCAGCAGTCGAGGCCGTCGCGGCTGCCTCGGCTGCCTCGGCAGCCATCTGAGCCGCGAACGCTGCCTCAGCAACCTTTTTGTTCGCAAGCGCCGCCTTTTCGGCAGCCTCTCGCCGTCTGCGCTCGATAGTAGCGAGCGGCACCGTGATTTTGTTGAGCAAGTCTGCCAGGTACGCCATGACTACCGAGCTTTCCATAACGAGCTCGCGGTCAAGCAGGCTGAGAAGAGCATTGATGGCGTACTTGTGAGCCTTGTAATCTTTAGCTTTCCCCTTCCTGCTAAGCATGCGCTTCAGTGAGGACCCAACGCTTTCGTGTTCGGTAAGGAAGAGCATGGGAATGTGTGGGTTCTTCGTTGAGAGGTCCTGCAGCAAATCAAGGCACTGATGAACGACCAGTAGAGGCGATATCTCAGAGTTTGTCTGGGCGTGGCCAGAAGTCGTCAGGGATGTCAACGTTCTCTTGAGCCCCTGAGGAGTCTTGGGGTCCGCATCCTTATCCTTCGGCTTCTTTGCCTTGAGAGAAAGCTGGCTGAAGCTCCTCTCCACAGCGTCCATGTCTGTACTGCCTTCTTGAAGGATAAGGAGAACAGTACTGATGACTTCGAGCCTGTTCTGCCTGTTCTCGCAAACATCGGCGAGAACGCTGAAAAGATAGTTGCGGATAGATCCGTATTGAGAAATGAACATGAGACGGAGCAGGGTGGCGATTCCAGGCTTGTCGAGCATCTGCACTACCGTCTTGCGTTGGACCTTTGTCTCGGCTTCCTGACCAGGCTCTGTCAGCTGCTGCGCCGGCCTCCGCGCGATACCAGGAGGGCTTCTGGCGTTCCCTGCTCGTTGACTCAGGCGGACTTGGGCAGCCATGTCAGCCGGCAATTGGTCCATGATGTCTTCGCCCTGGTCCAACAAGACTTCGTGGCGCAGCTCAGGCGGGAAGGTCAACAAGATGCTTGCAGCATCCATCTCTTGCTCGGCGGCACCACCAGCAGCTTGGCGGCGTTGCTCTTCTCGTTCGCGCCGGCGCACCTCTTGGCGTTCCTGCTGCACGATCTCGCTGCGCATCTCTTCCGGCAATGCATCCAGGAACTCTTGGAAGACCTCGGTCTGTTCGCCCGCTGCCGCATCCTCGCGTGCCTGGGAGCGCCTAGAGCTCACGGTCTGCGCGATGACCTCCTCTCTGAATTCTTCGGGGAGTGCTGCCAGATACTCAGGGTCGATGCCAAGCTCCGTGATATCGACCTCTTCGCCTCTGATCGTTGTGACGACCCGAGGGACATTGGCTGGAGGCACCGTTGCCGACTCAGTAGCGCCATGCGATTCAACGCCTTCCATTGCTTGAGGGTCCGCGCCAGCTGTGGGAGCGTTGGAATCCGTGGAACCCAGCGCTTCAGCCGTCAGCCGCTGTTGTGCGTCGCGCTCCTCGGCTTCTTTCCGCTCACGCTCAGCCTTCTCCTCAGCCTCCTTGGCTTCCTTAGCCTCTCTTACTCGCCGTTCTTCTTCCTCCCGCTTTTTTCTTTCTTCTTCACGGACACGTCGCCTCTCTTCTTCCTCGGCCTTGGCTTTCTTCTCATGCTCGAACGCAGGAGGAATCAGCTTTGACAAGATGAGTTTGAGTAGTCGCTGAGCTTTGTCGATGTAAAGAGATCCTCCAAACACCATTCGGGCCTCTTCCTGATATCTCTCGAAGGTGGAATCCGGAGTGAAAGCAACGGCCTGCTGGGGTTCATGGTAGGTTCCATCTCGTCGAGCATCGCCTCTTGACTCACGGGGGACAACGTGGTATTCTCGAAGTTCCCCACGCCCGTTCTGTGTGATTGAGAGCTGGACAGACGGTTGTCCGTGTCGCATGACAGGTAAAGAAGCAACGATATCGTTCAAAATTGCCATGGGGCTGTCCATGAGGCCGCCATGACGGCCAGCGCCGATTCCAAAGGCGTCCGGAGGGAAACGCAGGCCGACCAGACCAGGCACTCCAGGTGGGCGTGGTGAAGGCTCCGCGGTTTGGTTGGTTCGACGCAGCAAGGGGTTGATGCCGTCGTCGGCGTTGCTGGGGGCCGCGTTTGCTCGAGGACCACGTGAGAAGTAGCTGCGGAAATCTGGATTCGCGTTAGCATTGTAAGTCGACATGAGCGCCTCAACGTCGTGGAGGAGGACATCGATATGAGGCAGTAGCGTGGCGGGAGACATGCCTCCGAGCGGGTCACGCGGACCACCAGCCAGGATGGCAGGCGGGAATGGACTGCGGTGTCCGGCATGACGATGTCGATGTCCATGGTGTGCATGCGGGAACGGCTCCACCACAAGAGTGTCCCAGCCCAGTTGGCTCGGGACGTTGGCTGGGGGGGCTTCATCATCTGGCTTGTGTTAGTTCAAATACAACTTCATGGCGGAAATGACCTACGAGGGTAGTCCTCATCATAAATGTACTCGTCTTCTTCCATGTCTTCGTCATCGTCATCTGGAGCCAGGTTAGCATATCCCACACGAACGGGTCGGATCATGACAAACCGTCTTCATCGCCACGATCGTCCTCAATGTAGTGTTCGCCAAGTCCCTCCATGTCTTCGGGGTCGAACTCTCCATCAGGGGCCATGACAACAGCACGTGTTAGGTTGTCAAGGATCTCTTCGGGTCCCAGGCCGTGCATATGGGCTTCGTCGAGGTCTTGGACCTCGGCTCCGTAGTCGAGTTCATCATCGTCATCCTCTTCCTCGTCGTCTGACTCACTCTCCCAATCAGAGGCACCGTCGTCGTCGATAGGATTGCCGTCCTCATCGAGAATCTCTTCAGCGATATCGACGCGATCGTCCATTTCCTCCATGTCCTGGGAGTCCATGTCGTCACTCATCTCATCGTCATCGTCCTCCATATCATCGTCGTCATCCATTACAACCTCGACGACTCCAGGGTCCCCATGGAGACCCTCGATCTCACCCATTTCACCGAGCTCTTCGTCGTCGTCGTCGCTGATGCCGTTGTCTCCATCATCAGAGATCTCTTCCTCCCCATACTCGAGCTCGTCGCCGTACTCGTCGTCATACATCTCTTCATCATCGTCGTCATCTGCGAATGAGTTAGCTCCGTGGTTTCCAGTTGACTTGGCAGAAGATTCCATACCTTCTTCATCCTCAGACTCGTCATCGCTGCCACGGGGCTCGAGCATGCCCAATGCCGAGTTCCGATAGAGGTCGGGAGTCTCTTCCCTGTCGTCGTCTATGTCAGACATTGACGATGAAGACGCGATCTCATCGTCCGCAACGTCAGGGAGCGTCATGGAAGGATGACGTTGGAGCGACTGACTTCTTTGGCGGTATCGGTGAGAACCCGTAGGACCCGGAGCACATGCTTAATGGCACGTTTGACCCCCACGTGATTCAGATCAAGGTCGGCAATAGACCAAGTGAGCCTGTCCAAGTACCCCTTTTCGTACATCATGCGGCGGAGCTGAGCCTGCGAGCGAGCCTGCGGAGATCCCATGCCTCTCGTGGCGCCCGGGGGATCGCGCTCCTTCTCGCCAATGACTTGATTCATTAATTCAGCAAGGCATTGCATTTTGGTGTATCGGGTCTCGAGGGGCTCCTCAGGCGTGGAAGCACGCTCGTACGCTTTAAGAACAGTGTCCAACGCAAACTTCCTGACGAAGAGAAGATCCGGATCATCGTCGTACTCAAAGCGCTCGCGGTGCTTATCGATGGCCTTTTCGCCAGTTTTGGTCATCAGAGCCACCAGGACTTGCTGAGCCTGGTTCGAGGTCGCCATTTTCTTCTTGGCAACAACAGTGTCAGGATTCTCGAGGCCGCCCTGGCAAAGCAGATCATGAATCAGGTAGTTCAAGACGCTCGAGCGCGGCTTGACCGGAGTATTTGTCTGCAGCGGTGCACTCCGTTTGAAGTCGATAAACTCAACCTTGGCTCTGTTGTAGCTTTGCAGAAGCTCCGCGAGACAATTAAGCAGGAAGCAACGGTATATGAAGATAGGATGCTCATCGGCCTTGAATGAAGGCTTGGACTTCTTGTCTTTGCTGTCCTTGGTCTCCTTAGCATCAGAGCTTGCTCCGGTATCTGCAGTGTTCTCCTTGGCTGCAGGATCAGAGCTCGTGGCGGCCAGTGTCGTCGATGCCGCTTTCGAATCCTTGGGCTGGATTGGCTCCTTGTCCTCCACCTCTCGGTAATTCAGTAGCTCGCAGAGTAAGAAGTGGACGACTCCGTCAGGGTTCTCAATGATTGGGCGCGCTACCGTTGGCTTCGGAGCATCGGTCATCTCCTTGTCGCCTGCTTCAGTAGATTGTTTGACGTCGTGAAGCGACAAATCCTCCGTTGCCTGCACCGTAGGCTCAACGCTCTGATCCTGTGTTGTCGTTGCCACAGAAGCTTCGGGCTCCGTCTCCTTGAGAGCAATGTAGTGGGCCCGTGCGGTGCCCTCGCTGACCGGGGACCAGCGGGTCAATCTTGTCATGTCGTTCGTGATCTCAACGAAAAGGTCAGGGGCGCGGAGGGCGACGGCAGAGAGATTTCGAAGATAGGTCGTCACATCGAGGTTGCGTTGGTTGCGTTGAGGGTTATCGAACAGGCTCCGAACTTCAGCTCGCATAATCTGTTTTGTGGTTTCCTCGTCCTCAACGACGTGCCTTAGGATGATCATGATGCACCCAGCCGTCTTGGTGTCCTTGAGACGGTTCACGCCGGCGCCGGCAAGCTGCTTTGCCATGACAAATAGTCTCTGGAGGTTCTTTTTCTCGCCGACTGTGCGTGCCAAAGACCTCTTGCGAGTGAGAACAACAAGGACACGAAGGACAGAGATTGCAAGAGTGTCCTCTTGGCCCAGCCTTGGCAAGATGTCAAGGATGCGTTCTAGCAGGTCACTCTGCTCAGCGTCAGACAGGATAGCCTCCGGCTTCTCGATAACGGCTGGTTTGATAACTTCATTCTCCGAAGTAGGGGCTTTCCATGTGGCCTCGATTGGCTTCTCGTCATGGGCCAGCAAGATTTCAACAATGAGGAGAATATAGGGGATCCAAGGGGGCAGGTCGTCTTTGGCACGTGTTGGCGAAAGCTTCAAAAACCCGACATAGGTCGATACGTTGGCTCTCAATGTATCAATGTTACACGTAAGGAAAGCGTTGTCTCGGAGAAGAAGCGCAAAGAGGTGAGCGTACGCGGCGATTGTGGAGCCATTGGCGTCGGATTCAACCTCATCGGAGTCGAAGGAAAGAGACGTAATCGCGCTAGTCAAGGTCTCGCCAACATCCTCGCGGATGTCCTGAGGGAAGACCATGGCACTGATCAACTCAGACACCTCTATAGCTGAATGAGGGTGCGCCCGAACTATGTCCAGTGACCTGGAGATGAGTTCTTTGCGGAACTGTTCCCGATGGTCGTCGAGCGTCTTCTTGGCGGTTGCACGAGGATCTATTGTCGGCTGTGCTGACTCGTTGGCTTTAGGGGGCAAATCAGATCCTCCAGCTTTCTGAGAACCCTCGCCAGCGTGATCGTCATCTTCATCATTCTCTTCGTCTTCGTCGTCGTCGTCGTCGTCAGATTCCTCAGAAGACGGACCTTCGAGCTCGTCGAGAACAGCGTCACCAAGGAGGTTGTCTAGCTCGGGTGGTGCATCAAGAGCCATAGGTTCAGAGCTGGGAGGAGCGCCCTGCTGGCTGGATTGACGTGACGGTTCGGGCGGAGGGGCGAAGTAAGCATCCTGCGCAGGTACAGGGTTTCGCGACCCAGCCGTGCCGGCTGCGTAGGCCCGGCAGTACTCGGTGGCGGAGTTTTGATTGCCGTTGGCTCGATAAACGGCCTCACGCGCCAGGTCGTCATCGTAGTCTCTAGAGAGGGCGGAGAGCGAGGTCTGGTGTGTGCGCCAGTTGAAAGCGCTGGGAACCCTCTTCAAAACGTCAGACGCCTGAGTACTCGATTGACCAGACTCATCGCTCCCGACAGCCACAATTTTAAGGATATCGATAACCCTGCTTAGAGTTTCTGGCTGCGTCTTCTCCATCAATGCGGAATCCCATATCTCACGCACGACTGGGAAGATGGCCATGCGAGCGTCAAGCACCATTTGGTTGGACAGTGGTGCCTCTGGCCGGGGTCCTGCAGACCGGGGGATGAGCCCGAACTGAGTAGCGGAGTCTGCCATGGTCTTCCCATCAACAACAGTGGCAAACAAATCGAGCGCTCTCTTGAGGCCGAAAGAACATATCTTGGTGGCTGCACTGGGCTCTGTTCCGCTGCTTTGATCGGCTGCTCTATCAGCGAAACGTCGAGCCATGGTCGTCAGAATCTCTAGACCGCCCTGCTCAACAAATGCCAGATACACAGGCATGATGATCTGAGAACCAGCTCGGTCACTCGATCTAGGAGTCGCGTCAATCAGCATCTCGCTGAGTGTGTGAAGCATGATGATCCAGTAATGGTAGTCTTTGGGCGTTGCAACCTCAACCGCCATCGAGGGCTTCAACTGATCGATTATGGTCGCTGACAGCCCCTTGGCGAGATCGATATGATGCTGTCGCGAAAATGTGTCCCCGCCGCGACGAGGCAGTATTGCCTTGCCGAGTTGCTGGAAGAACGGGAACGACGACGGGACCATAGAATGAAGAACGACTCGCAGAGTTTCGAAGTTTTTGAAGCGGGCCGTGGCTTGTTCTTGCTTGGTAGGCCGCTTAGGCTGCGGAGCCGCAGCGCCCTTGTTGTTCGGCAGCGCCTCTGCCCTGAAGTTCCCCAGTAGGTCATCAGGCAAGAACGTCTCCTCATCGTCGCCGGACGGAGACGCCGGTACCGCGGGTCGACCGATGATTGCCAAGGCTTCGTCGATTGCACCGACTTTCTTGGCCCACCAGTGCTGGGGGAGTACGTTGTGTACTGCGCCTTCTTCTGTGAGACCTGCCCGTAGAAGAGGCCCGATGGACTTGATCAACTGCAGGTAGTAATCATAGAAGTTGATGGGATAGAGCGACACCGAAGATGAGGAGCGCGGTGAAGACGGGAAACACTCGTATAGTGTCTTCAGGAAAGACTGGGCATTGAGCAGGGCTCTGACAACCTTGGTTCCTGTCAAGATCTTGTTTCGCGTCGTCGTGTCCCATGAGTTTGCGTCCTCCAGCGTTATCGGTTTTTCGGACAAAACGAAAGGGGCAAAGTACGGTCGGCCGTCGTTGTCAGTCGCAAACGACTCGAGCGAGTCAAGTGCCGCCTGTGCCCGCTTGAGAAGCGCTGGCAACCCCAGGACGGGAGAATGGTCAACAAGCTGAGAGATCACTGAGAAGAGCTTACGCGAGGCGTTGGACTCGTTGAAGTCGTAAGGGAGACTGGGCAATTCAGCAATGTCGAGCAGCAGCTCGATGCCTCCGCGCTGGACGAAATGGGTCTTCATCGTGTTGTTGGAAAGGTAGGTGGTGAGGAAGAGGCCAAGTGC
The DNA here is from genome assembly GCF_000150675.1 of Verticillium dahliae VdLs.17. NCBI lineage: Eukaryota > Fungi > Ascomycota > Sordariomycetes > Glomerellales > Plectosphaerellaceae > Verticillium > Verticillium dahliae. The sequence continues at coordinate 59,236 of NW_009276934.1, forward strand.
ATGGACATAAGGTGTGATACTGTCAAACGCCGTCGCAGCTGGCTTCGAGGCTTCCTTGCTGGACGCTGAACTGCTGTCTTCTTCCTTTGCAGTCACTGCTCCGTCCAGCATGTCAACATCCGCGTCATCGGTGGAGGCTTTCTCCTTGCCTTTGCTATCGCCAGGCGGAGCTGAGAGATGACCAAGAAGACCATGGTCAGCAGTCAAGACGTTACCATTTGCATCGTCAAAGACCAGCTTTGCTCCCCAGCCAGACGTCTCTGCTTCGTCTTTGCCGAGGAATCTGACTCTTGCCACCATGTCAATAACAGCATCCGAGATGGGACTTCTCAGAGCTGGATGATGCCGGCACAGCTCATCAAAACTTTCACCCACACTACTGGCGAGGTGTTGCTCGCCCTCAAGACAATTAACGTGTTTCGGGCTTTCAAACATCTCGAAGTAAGACTCGAACGCGCGCGATGACACGACCATTCTTAGGCCAACGTTGTTGAGGGAAATGGAATTGAGGACTTGCGGCACAACGAGCATGGCGTCTGGGCTCGTCAAGATCCCTCTTGCGAGCGGACGGTCCCTGCCAGCAGCCAGCTCCTCCTCTGGTGGAGGATGAGGCTTATCGTCAGGCTCAAGGGTAACCTGATCGTTGTTTTCTTGAGGCGCGTCATCCGCTTCACCAGCAGCGTCTTCGCTGCCGCGAGGGGCCACTGTCTGCTCGGGTACAGGGCTGCCGGTGACGGATTCGAGGAAACTTACGATCATGCGAGACTCCGCGATGGCTGCGAAGCTTGTAGGGTCGTTATTGATAAAGTCGCTGAGAACAGTAACAGAGTTTGTCCACAGAACAGAGCCGAATCGCTTAGTGTGCTGCATGATCTCCCTCAGACTGGCCAACAGATCAGACTTGTCCACGAGGTTCCGCAGGAGGCGGTCCGTATTGCCTCCGAGACTGTAAGAGTTGGTCATCATGTGGTGCATAAACTTCAACAGCCACTTAAGCGTTTGCTGGTGGTGGAACGGAATATCGTAGTCGACGACGGAAGAGTGGTACTCAGATTGCGTACCACGGCCAGCGTCAGCAAGTTGGGTGCCTTCTTTGACAGACGTGACTAGAAGTTCCGAGATGGCGTCCAAGCCATCACCGTTGAAGAAGGCGTGGAAAGCGTTCTGGTAGGACCAGATGAGTCCATCTATGAAACTCAAAATAGTCGCATGATTACGCTGAGCCACATTGGATCGCGTCTTCATAATCTCGACCAAGACATCCATCAGGCCAGCGCTGACCATCTCTGCGCCAACTCTAGTGGACATAGCCAAGTGCTGTGTCAATGAGAAGAGGTCTTTGCGCCACTCGTTGACCTCGGTGGACTGGTTGTACTTGTCGGCCACCTCATCGTCCTTCATGCCCGCGACTGCCTTGCGAATGACGTACAAAAGAATGCCGTGGTTGACGTTGGCATTAAGGGCGGAAAGCACATCTTGATAGCGAGCCTGGAAGTAGGAAATAGCTTCCAGTAGAGCGAGTGCAATCGATTGAACCCAAAGAGGCACAGGTTGAGATCCAGGCGATGTCGGATGAATTATTTCGGCCAACTGATAGACGAGCTGGTATCGCCGAGTTTCGTCAATATCCTGACGCATGACCTTTTCCATGAACACATTCTCAGGGTGGATATATGCCAGGTTCGTGATAGCCAGGAGACGAATGGCTAGAGCCTGCTGGCGAGTCTCAACACTGCCTAGGAGCGCCTTGGCAATTCTGACCCTATTGAGATATTCGTATCTGGTGTGTGGTGGAGCATCGGCAGGGCAGCGGGCAAGTAGGTCGTAGATAGAAGACGACGCCACCACAGACTGCGGCAGATCAAACACCTTCTGGCTGGATGTGGCTTGCTCGCTTACTGGGGCAGGAGAGCGAGACACGGTAGAAGGCGAGGCTTCGTCGCCTGGTACTTGCCGGGCTGACCTCGGGGTTTGTTGAGCAGTACCACCCATCGTAGTACTGCGCCGCAAAGGTGTTGGTGTGCTTGGCAGGTTCGTCCCAGCAGAGGTACGATCCACGGCACTGGAAAATGGATGGTCTTTGGTGTCTGTAACGGCAGTGTACGAGATCTTGATGTCACCCCAGCCGTTCCATTGACCAGGTTCCGAGTTGACGATGGCACTGAGATCGTTGGCAAACATGGGTGCTGCGTTCTTCTGCCCAGTAGTGTGGATCTTATCCTTGCCCTTGGCAGCGGAACCGGGTGTAGCAGATGCAGCAGCATCGGATAGGGAGATGAGAGGAGTCTTGACGAAGGGGGAGGCTAATAGCTGTACACGCTCGAGGGCAATATTGTAGTGGTTAGCCAGCAGTGCAGTGCTGACATGGCGGGAGTGACTTCCGATGCGTTTGACAGAGGCCTGGTATCGTTTGGCCAGCTCGGAACCGACTCCGAGGGTTGCGATGATGACGGACAGGTCTGTAGCATGAAGGAGGTCGTTCAAGTGGTTGCTGCTGGCATAAATGCTTCTGTTACCGCAATGCTCCAGCAGGACACGCGTGAACTTGAGGATGGCCTCGATGAGCTGGCGGTCACCTTGCTCGCCATAGCCCTGCTTGCGCAGCCGGTCCATATCCCATACCTCCGTGCCGTACTCTTCCACTTTGAGGCCTCGATGAAGTAACACCTCGCAGCCTAGATCACCGGTTTGAGGGCCCTCGTTCAACTTGTATGTGACACTGAAGCACTCGAGAATATTGTCGAACCGGTTGAGTAGCGGGATCCAGTGGTAGAGGTCGCCCCGTGGGAACGGCCATCGTGTTGGGAAGGTGGCGATGTGGTCGGGGAGAAGTGGAAGTGGTAATGTGCAAGCCGACTGCACAAAGTCTTTGAGCCAAGGAGACTAGAAACTGATTAGCTCATGTTGCAAGGGTTTGTTCAGACTTGACTCACAAGAGTCTCCTCATGCTTCGGCTGCATCGTCTTGGTGATTTTCCCCATCTTCAGAAATGGGGCGGCCAAGCCGCGAGGTTAAACGAATGCTCCCCCACCGCTACAGGCCGTAATGTGATTCTGGAGACGACAGCTTGTTCCGGTAGAGGAGTGTCCAGTGCTTGGACAGCTCCGAGTGTGGCGTGGGGATCCGTGATGAGCCGACAAGGCTGAGAAGGTGGGAGGGGAGGAAGAATGCCCGTGGTCGCGAGTGCAGCCTCGTTCGCTGATCACCTGGAAGGAACAGATGTAGTCGAGCGGTCAAAGGAAATGCGGAGTAGGCCGTCAGGGTATCTGAGACGAGAGACCGGGGGGAAATGCACTTCGTTGGAAAAAAATGTATCAACTACCGGTCATGGACTATGTCGTTGCAGAAACGGAGGGTGGTCGAATCGGTGGTCCGGATCGCTTGAGAGCTTGGATCAGACAGGCAAGCTCGAAGCGCTGCAGTGCAAGTACTAGTCGCGCGAAGAGTTGTGAATCGCCCGACGTATGGACTAGCAGGCAGGGCCAGAAAGCAGATGCGATACGAATGAAAAAAAGAAGACCCTGGTAGCAGCAGGATCAGCTTCGTATTGCAGTAATCTGCCGCGATAGGAGGACGATCAGTGTTGGGTCGGAGGGGAAGGGTGGTGTTTGGGTTTGGTGGAAAAAGCAGAAAGCTGCAGGCAGGCGCGGACTGTGGCTGTAGGCGCGGTGAGGTAACTTCAGTGGTGCCAACAGTGGCAGTGGCAGCCCGGTAGACAGATCCGTCGCGATACAGTGGGTCCTTGCGTAATTCCTGACCGATGGATGCTCAGAGGTCCAACGTCTGACAAACTGCCCGCCTTTTGGCGCCCGTGCAGTGTAGGTGGTACTGAGGTTGACGTGGTTCAGAACCTTTGCCAGATGGTGCCAGCTGTCACCCGGTCCACCTCCATGTTCGTATTCTTCCGTGGTCTTCTCACCTCCACTGAGATGCCTTAACCAGACATGTGGGGGGCGTCGTCCTTTGAGGTGGTGCGGTTAAGATGGCCATCACAGTTCTCCTCAGTCTTCCTCGTGCCGAAGAGGACATGCACTTCATCTGACTTGTCGATAGTCTTGCGCAAAACGGAATATCCTGGGATTATCAAGCCAAGTTGCGACGCTCCAAAAACCTGGGCGCAGAGAAACCGAATGGAGGTACTGACACCAACATGCAATGGATATGTCACTACCGCCCTCAGTCACTCATTACACCAGAGGGAACATCCCTTTCTAGTGGGGCTTCGATGAGGGCGAACACTGTAAAACGCAATCATCTGGAATGTGAAGAGTGACATGGCCCCTCGGGACATCCGCAACTGGAACAGCAGCAAAATCATTCCTTTTATCACACGGCAATGTCGGGAGCAGCACAAAATACCAGAGTCTTCTCGAGGGAGGGCCTCTCTTCAAACCACAGACACTACAACTTTCAGCTGCCGTCAATGCTCCTTACTACATACTGTTCGTTTGGTACGCGACGCGTTCTAGCATCCCAGCCCGCATGATGTCCGTAAACCGATAGCCAGACAGCCTACATGCGTCCAATTTATGGATGATGATCCACAGCGTAGATGCTTTCATGACCACATCTGAGAAAGAGAGCCGTCCTTGTAGTGCAAAAGGCATGTAAGAATAAATTGAAGACGCCAGACAACAGGATTTTACCATGGTGTCCAGTCGAGAACTGTGCCCCTGGCCAGCCCATCGTCAGTCGACAGACGAGGGTAGTTTTTCAACTTCTTCGGGTGGATATCTGTTCAAGAACTCTGTCAGCTGCTCAGCTACCGTTGTCTTTCTTGAGTTTTCTCACGTATCAGGTAAAGCAGGTAAGTATAACCTCAAGGTGCTGGTCGGCCTTATCTGGATGCCCCGAAGAGGCTTAGCGAGGGGCAGGCTAGCTGTACCCAGGCTACGATAAGACCTGACGTCATTCAGTCACTTTCGCACTACGAGCCGAAGAGCTCGAGTTGCGGATATTGTTTTTACTAAGGGTATCGATTATATTTGGCTGTCCTCGTGTAATACTGCCAGGTATACCTGTTTGAGTGGTCTTCTTACGAGTCGGGTTTCCAAGGAGTTCTGTTGCACCTCAAAGTCTCAAAATTCTTGCGAGAGGACTTTCTTCAGTCCTACCATCTCCTTGTCGTATCCGTCAATCTTCCTCTGACTCTTGTCAAGCTTGTTCAGCAGGTACTCGACTCGGGCTCCCGCCTGTGCTGGCTGTTTGGGAAGTGCCCCCAATAGTGCAAGCTCGTTCTCTACCTTATCGATTGTCTTCGCTTCGACCTTGGCCATCTCTGTCAACACAGCAAGATCCATCTTAGCCCTCAGCACGGGGTCACCAGCGAGCACTTTGAATGCTGCCTGGTACATGGGCTTGCCAGCCGTGATGGTCTGCGGCCTGCCGTAATGCGTCTTAACACTGATGAGCTCGGCGTTGGTCAGGCTCTCAAGCGCCAACTCGCCACTCGCTGCCCTCGACGTCTGCGAGGATGCAAATGTATCCGATAACAAGACCTCGTTGTAACGTAGACTTTGCTGTGCAACAAGCGATTTGATGAGGTACCAAGCTTGCTCAGTAGACCACTTCCTTTCTTCAGCATCAACCTTGCCGCCGAGCAAGTACATCTTGACGATTTCGGTTGCACTTTGGTTGATAATGTCGTCGACTGCGTGTTTCGGGCTCTGTCCACCTCTGATGCGCCGGGCCAGGAACTCGAGATCAGTAAGGCGACCGCCAAGAAGGTCTATACAGTCGTCAAGTTCTGAGAGGTCGGACCGCGGGGTCTCATGTTGTTTCTCGCCGTCGCTGTCCTTTTGCTTCTCGTTATCGTCAACTTCCAAACGGCTCGCGACGAATTTCTTGGCCACGTCCGGGGAGAGATCACCGAGGGCAACCTGTCTGTACACCCTGTCAGGCATCACCCTCGATAGCGACTTCGAGTACGACGTGTCGTTTGTGAGGAATATGACGTGAGCCACATTGTTCTGCACAAGCATAGCAGCCCATTGGGCCATCTTCTCGTAGATGATGCTGGACTCTTCGTTCTTGTGCAGGAAGTTATCAATGACCACAACAGGCCTCTTTTCGGGGTGGGCATCGAGGTACGCGTCATCCGAAAGGTCGGCATCTTTATCGTTCTTGTGTCGACTTGCAAGTGAAACATCTTTGAGTGCCGACGCCGCTGTGTGGAGTATTTTGACAACCTGGGTTTCGAGGGTCTCGGAGAAGCCAGACTTCACTCCAGTCGTGCTCTGTACAGCCAGGTCGACCAGGCTGCTCATGCTGTTTGCCCATGAGAAGACTGGACGATATCCTACAGCAGTAGCCATGTTTTTGATTGTGCCACCCTCGCCCCTAGCTTCCACGATCGGCTTGCAGTCGATCACCAGGACATTCTTGCGCCCTTCAAGAGTCTGTTGTAATACAAGCTCCTTTTTGCCGGAGCCTCGAGGACCCTGCACAACGATGAATGTGTCGGAGCTTTCCATTAGCCAATTCTGGATTTGTTCGATAAGGTCTCGGCGGTGGTTCCACACGGCGCTAAATCCTGCAGAGTCTGCCTTTTTGTGCCCAAAAGAAAGCAGGTCTGTGGTCTGGGATTTGACCCATCGATATAGTCTGCTGTCAGTCAAGCGGAAGGCCCGCTGGATGTGCGCCTTGACAAAGAACTGTCGGATGGGGTCAAAAATGGCAACCGTGATAGCAGTGACCAATCCTAGAACAATTGGAATCACCAGTCTTGGGTGGCTAGAGATCCAATTCCAGATGCTGTGTGCCTTCACCTTCTGTTCATACGAGAGACGCAGCTTGGTGCCAGACTTTCCGCCGCCGAGTGCTTCGCCTACGAGATATCCGTGCAAGCAGTTCCTGGCCATGATTGCGTCCCTGATAAGCGCAAAGTCGAGGTAGGCGAACTTGGGCAAAACTTTCGAGTCGTTGGGTTGTGAGGTGATTTCGGCAATTTTGCCATATTTCCGGAACAGACTGTATAGTTCTTCTTGCGACAGCTCGACGGCTTCACCTCCAGGGTCCTTGGGTGTAAATTCAACCTTGAGTCTTGACTTCGGGAAGCGGTAGAGATCCTCTAACCAAGGCGCACCTTTGACGAGGCCCAACTTGACGCCGCGAAAGGGATTAAACCAAGGTTTGATGGGTGTTGCCTCGAGTTTCTTCGTCAAAGAATCTATAGACTGTCAGTCACATGCCTGAATTGAAAAGCTAGAGCCCATTCTACCTTCGAGGTCTTTTGCGGAGACTTCCGGTCCATGACTGACTTTGACAAAAACACCGCCATCTTTCAATCGAGGGAGGATCTCCGTGACCTTCATGGGTATGTCTTGAGGAATGGCCTTCTTGACGAGATTGATCGGGTCAAGCAGACCCAAGCTTGAACTGTCAAAACGCTTGAGGAGATCGGCAATGTCCTCATCGCTCTGCCATGGTCGTCGGAAAAGGAAGCTCAGCTTGAGGGGAAAGAGGTCTATTGTGAAGCACTGTTAGCGTCGGAAGCCTCACGAGAAGTACCCTGGTAAACTAACTATCGAAAAAAAGAATGGATTCGTCCTGAGCCGCGGTGATGTGGCCGGATTTCTCTTTGCCTGTTAAAGTACTGTCCCAAGCACGTGCTATAGGTGTTGCACTGGGTACTCCCAATGGAAACCTTGCGACGTGGGATCGAGGTACTACTTGCGAGTGTCGCAAAACCGGTATGTTGGGCCGGGCCAGTGGCCGTCCCATGAATCTACTCGGTATCATTTCGTATTGGGTTGCTGGACATCATACCACACAGATCGAGGTTGAAGACGCATGTCCTGGGGGAGCTGGAAACGCTCGCAAATTGGCAACGCGAACGCGCTCAGCTTAGCTCCTCGGATCATTCATGTGAATGAGGTCATCGGCTATCCCACGGTCGCGGGCAGCCCCCACCACAGCTTCCAAGCGGGTCCCGGAGTTAATCCGCCCCGTGCATCTGCGCTGCATGCCAAGAGTCATGTCGTCCAATCCGTGATCTTGAGTTGGAGGGTTCACATTCGTGACCACGAGACTCTGTGATACGCTTTACCCCTCTTTCGACGTACAAGGAGCTACACCTATCTCCCGTACAATCCATTGCACTACAAGTCATCGTATCTGTATAACCAACATCAATCATCAATCAACATGGGCTGGCTATGGGCAACACCATCCCCTCCGAAAACTCCTACTCCTCCAACAGATAACGCGACGAGCGCCTCGAGAACGGCTGCTCCAGCCTCAACGGAAACTGCCAGCAGCGATGTTGACCCCGAGATCCAGAAATTCCTCGATCTGTTCAAGGCGGAAAGGGAGTCAGAGCCAACAGCTCCCGAGCAATCAACGAAGGCCGAAACACAGCCGACAGCGTCCTCCTCCTGGTTCACACTGAAGTCTTCAGCAACCTCGCCATCACAAGTAGAGACGCGCAACGCCGCAGCGCCAGCCCCCAAGCTCGACCCCGTGGCTGAATCTCTCCTACCGTCAGAAATGTCTTGTCGCCAGGCGTTCGACATGGCCTTCCACTGCCAGTCGATCGGCGGGCAGTGGAACGCCATTTACCGCGAGGGCTCAATGCGCTCGTGCAGCGAGAGCTGGGATGACTTCTGGTTCTGCATGCGTGTCAAAGGGTACACCGGCAAGCTGAAGGAAGAAGCGATCCGAGAGCATTATCGGAAGAAGGAGCACGAGAAATATGGCGCCGGCAAGCCCAGTAGTGAGGATGTGTGGAAGGCGAGACCGACAAGGCTCGCGCCCGAGACGGCTTTCTCTACAACACTAGAGGATGCCAAGGTCAGTGACGAAGAATGGCAACAGGCGGAGATGGACAGGCGAAGGAAGATTAGACGGCAGCTGGGAATTGATGAGGGTGCTAAGGTCTAGTTGGGAGAGTCGACCATACAGGGCTGCGAATTATTAGCCTGGGTCACGACAGAAATTTAATGATATACACGGATGTCTCTTCTCTGATTATTCATTGGCCCAAACCATGGTGTATGGAAGCGTGAAAGCTATTGCACCAAAGGGAATGGCACTATTCGCGTTATCAGAGCATGCACGCAGTAGTCAAAAGCAGTTATGTGTTTTAACTCCTTGTATTGGGTTGCATATGGCAACACCGAGATTCATTAAAGTACAACCAAACTGAGAACCGTGCTTTTTCCGTAGTCGTAATCGTGAAAACGCAGAAAGCAATGTCTAGTCATGAAACCCCAACTTCGTCCGTGCCGTGAGATCCGTCGCGTGACCACTCTAGGAAATGAAAGTGCTTAGGGTATCAATTTAGTCGACCTCCTCGACGGTGGGACCGTCGTCGTGGGTGGCGCCAGGGCCGCCGGGACCGCCAGGTGCGCCACCGGGCATGCCACCGGGCATGCCGCCGGGGGCACCGCCAGCACCGTAGAACTTCATCATGATGGGGTTGGCAACACCTTCAAGCTCCTTCTGGCGGTCCTCGTACTCCTCCTTGGTGGCCTGCTGGTTCTCATCGAGCCAAGCGACGCACTTGTCAATCTCAGCGGTGAGGGTGGTCTTGTCAGACTCGTCAAGCTTCTCCTCAACCTTGGGGTCGCTCAGGGTGTTGCGCAGGGAGTAGGCGTAAGACTCGAGGCCGTTCTTGGCAGAGACACGGTTGCCCTCAGCCTCGTCCTCCTCCTTGTACTTCTCGGCCTCAGCAAGCATGCGCTCAATCTCCTCCTTGGACAGGCGGCCCTTGTCGTTGGTGATGACAATCTTGTTGGACTTGCCAGTGCCCTTCTCGACGGCGGAGATGTTGATGATACCGTTGGCATCGACATCGAAGGTAACCTCAATCTGGGGAACACCGCGGGGCGCGGGAGGGACACCAGTGAGCTCGAACTTGCCGAGAAGGTTGTTGTCCTTGGTGCGCTGACGCTCACCCTCGTAGACCTGGATGAGCACACCAGGCTGGTTGTCAGAGAAGGTGGAGAAGACCTCAGACTTCTTGGTGGGAATGGTGGTGTTGCGGGGAATGAGCTTGGTCATCATGCCACCAGCGGTCTCGATACCGAGGGACAGGGGAGCGACATCGAGAAGCAGGATCTCCTGAGTGGACTTGGAGGTGGTGTCGCCAGAGAGAATGGCGGCCTGGACGGCAGCACCGTAGGCAACAGCCTCATCGGGGTTGATGGACTTGTTGGGCTCCTTTCCGTTGAAGTAGTCGGTGATGAGCTTCTGGACACGGGGGATACGAGTGGAACCGCCAACGAGGACGATCTCGTGGACCTGGGACTTGTCGATCTTGGCATCGGACAGGACGCGGTCGACGGGCTGGATGGTGGAACGGAAGAGGTCCTGGCAGAGCTCCTCGAAACGGGCACGAGTGATGGAGGTGTAGAAGTCGATACCCTCGTACAGCGAGTCAATCTCGATGGAGGTCTGGGCGGAGGAAGAGAGGGTACGCTTGGCACGCTCGCAAGCAGTGCGGAGACGGCGGAGAGCACGAGCGTTGGCGGACAGGTCCTTCTTGTGCTTACGCTTGAACTCGTTGACGAAGTGGTTGACGAGACGGTTGTCGAAGTCCTCACCACCCAGGTGAGTGTCACCGGCAGTGGACTGTAATTCGTTAGCAGAATGTCCATGAGCAAAGAGATAAAGGGGGACTATTTACCTTGACCTCGAAGATACCATCCTCGATGGTCAGGAGAGACACATCGAAGGTACCACCACCGAGATCGAAGATGAGGACGTTGCGCTCACCATCAACCTTCTTGTCGAGACCGTAAGCGATGGCAGCGGCGGTGGGCTCGTTGATGATACGAAGGACGTTGAGACCGGCGATGAGACCGGCGTCCTTGGTAGCCTGACGCTGAGAGTCGTTGAAGTAGGCAGGGACAGTGATGACTGAGCATGATGTTAGTATCAGTTTGGAAGCAGTAGAGGCAGAGTGCTGCGAGTTACATACCAGCGTTGGTGACGGCGCCACCGAGGTAAGCCTCGGCGGTCTCACGCATCTTGACGAGGACCATGGCAGAGATCTCCTCAGGAGTGAACTGCTTGGTCTCGCCCTTGAACTCGACCTCGATGACAGGCTTGGTGGCCTTCTCGACAACCTTGAAGGAGAAGTGCTTCATGTCGGCCTGGACCTCAGAGTCCTGGAACTTGCGGCCGATCAGGCGCTTGGCGTCGAAGACGGTGTGGTGGGGGTTCATGGCCATCTGGTTCTTGGCGGCATCTCCGATGAGACGCTCGGTGTCGTTGAAAGCGACAATGGAGGGAGTGGTGCGGTTACCCTGGTCATTGGCGATAATATCGCACTTGTCGTTAGAGTAGACGGCAACACACGAAAACGTGGTACTGTGGTAAAAAGTTAACTTCTGTGTCTCGTGCGCCAGGAGGCAACTGCGTGAAAAAAAGCTTACCCAAGATCGATACCGACGGCCTTGCCAGGAGTCGCCATGGCTGCGGTTGTGAATATGTGCGGGATGTGGAGAGAAGGGGTTGGGTATCAAGGAACAAGAAAAAGGCTGATTCAGAAGGTGGAATGGAGGAAAGAGGAAGTTGGTTGAGTGGTTGCTTGTGTTGTTGATGAAAAGTGGTCAGGGTAAGTGTAGCGGTTGGCAGCGTCGAGGATTTAAAAGTTTCGGGTGCAGCGCCCAACCTTCCACAGCGTTCTTTCTACTTCCAAGGTTGCCCCACCAATGCGCATTCGAGCAGCTTCAGGAAACTGCCCTCTTTCTCCCCGATTTCAGGCCCAGAAAACTGTCACAGGGATTTGTGTCATATTGCGGAGACTACGGAGCACATTGAGGCGATATTTTGGAATTCTCTGACATTGTCCTGGTAATGCTGGACACTTCCAGCACCTGTGGACCAATTCTGAAGCTCAGTGCGAGCTTCCCTTGACATCATGGTGGCTCAGGCGGGGTATTACAGCTGGTACATTCATTTCCTACTCCCTGCACGCAAAATCAAAGTACCTTGACATGAACATTCCAACCCCGCCATCGTCATCAGCCCAACTTTAGCAGCCCCTCATTGAAATCTCAGACTGGGTGATATCATTTGGCGCTCTCTTGGTGCTTCTGGTGCATTCTACAGTTAGTGAATTGTTATTTTTTTCTGCCCTTGTTTCCCTACGGCCATGTCCCGGCTTGTTCGTTGCATTAAGCTTCTGCATTCACTGCGCAGGCGTTTTTTTTTTGTGAGATTCTGTTGTGCCATTGTCTTTTACGTTCCTTGGTGGACGCTTCCAGAAAGGCGATGAAAAGTCTGACCGCCTCGACCTACAAGTAGGTACCTAGGCACCGAGCAAGGGAGCTTGGGTTGCTGGGCCACGAACGACTGAAGGTGGGGGGCCTGGTGCTTCGGTGGGGCCGACGTCCGTTTGCAAATCGCCAATGGTTAACTCAGGACAATTGTGGCGGGCCTACTAGGATGCGTGCGGGTCGTATGCCGGTTCTGCACCTGTGGGTCTTTCCCGCGAATACAGCCTTCTCATCACGTGAAGAGGTCTCGAACAGATTCCAGCTCCAACCCACGAGACTGGAACCACCCCCGCGACAGCCACGCGGGGGCCAGGCATACTTATGTACGTCCCCGCTGTTCAGTCTCTGGCTTATACATCAGGCTTTAAATATTGTCCGTGTAACCAGTGTAACATGGTCTTGATTCGCTCTGGAGTTATGGCTTGGCTACAAGCCTATTCTGTTGGCTTTTTAGGTCGCTTCATAGCCTCTCCCGAAGTGGACAAGGAGCTCAGACGGTAGAGCAATATACTGGCACAAATATCAGGGTCAATTGACTTTGTGTGATATCTCTTGTTCATCCACTCACCGCTTTCTTGGCCAGTAATCCTCATTCATTATTTCCAGCGTGCGGTGGGTGAGCCTCCCTCCAGTGCCGTCTGGAGTGCATACATCACATGGCCTCTCTCGGGAAGCCGGGCCACAGTGTCTATTTTTGTGGATGAGCTTTCAACTCATGTGGTCAGCTGAAACAAATTACAAGGTATTAACTTACAGCCGTTCTGTTTTGAGTCGTCCATGGCTGAGAGCAAGCTGTCCGGTCATAGTCGAGCCGCTTTTTGTGGTCAGCAAAGCCTTGATGTATGACCCGCACAATGGCTACCAGGACGAGTCTCAACCAAACCACCATGTGGACCATATTTGAGAAGATGAAAGTACTGAGAAGCCACGTCCACTGCGAAGATAGATTAGGGTTTCAAAGGCTCCCTAGCTAGTTATCGTCAGTGGATCATTGTGCATGAAAGCCGCCGTGAATTGCTACAGCAGACAGTCATCCAAAGCAGCGCCCAGAAACTGGTTCAACTTACAAGAGGCTGGAAGAGAAAGGGCAGCAACTTCCCAAGGCAGGATAGAAAGAGTCAGCAAGTATTCAAACTCCAGTGACATATCAGTCGAGAAGCCCAAAGTGAGCGTTAAAAGAAGTATATTCTCATTCATGATATCATAGTAAGGCAGTAAGCCTCCAGGCAACTCCATCAAATGCCTACGTACGACGCTATCATGGTCTCAAAGCAGATCTTCCTTCCAACAGCGTATATATGGTTCCTCCCCGTCTCTCTTTACCCTTGCATTCAGTGGAAATCTGCCTCTACACGTCCATATCGGACGCCATCGACCTTGAGCTCGAAACCGAGACCTGCGCTGTCGACTATCATTTCTAGCGTGAAGTCGAGGTTGTCAAACTCGACACCCCTCGTCGTTGTCAGCCTCGTGAATAAGCTTCGCGGCACGGCGTTGAGGTCCGTCGTTAGTGTACACACGTTGACGAGATCCCGCCCGTAAGCGACCGGCGGCTCATCAGCCTCGCACGCGATGAGATCGTCCGTGACAACAAGGCTTTGTCCAGGGCGGAAGTTGCGCGTGTAGTGAAAAGCAATGGGAGACACAGGTGAGATGGCCTCGCCCTTGGCAATGTGCCACTGCATGCGATCGGAGACCATCCAGCGTTCCCACAAAGGTGACCAGTAGCGCTCGCTGACGGAGTGCTTTTCGTCGTCATAGACTGTGGCATACGAGGTGCCGTAGTGCATGCGGGCCTTGCGCGATATGACCATGCTGCCCTCAAGACCACGGAGGACGGCGCCTCGTACAACGGCTGTCCAGGCGTAGACGGGTTGCATGACCTCGATGGAGCCAGCCTCGGTGAGGGCCGTGGCCGTGGCGTGTGTCGGGCGTTCGGTGTAGGGGGGCGGGGCAGCGCTCGCGAAATGCGTCTTGAGACGACGGTATAGATAATCGCTCTGGCCAAAGCCGCCGACAAGGATGATGCCGGAGACGATACCGCCCTTGGAGCGAAGGTCGCGAACCTGGCCCTGGACGAGGTCACATACTTCCTTGACAACTGGCTCGAAGATGTCCTTGACCTGTTCGGCCGTCATGACGAGGAAGCCGCAATCGAGGCCTGCTTCTTCGTCGTCGGGGAGACCGGGAAAGCTGCGATGGATCAGAGAGTGCTCAACTCTGTTGGGGGGAGCGCCACTCACGGTACGTTGACTTCATGGTGCTCGTCTTCGTTGAAGTTGCGCTTGACAAACTCTTCAAAGTAGCGCAGTCCCATCTGCCAAGTTTTCCCCTTCTTGACCTTCATCTCATCGAAACGGCTGTGTCCGATGCGATTGCGAACGTGTTCTTCGAATCTGTAATTCAGAAAAGCGCTACCACATAGACCACCCGTTCCGACAGCCGACTCTTCGACCTGAAGCGGGTTCAGAGACATGATCTTGTAGGCAATGAGACTACGTACACGTCAGATTTCGACCTTCCACGCATCGCAAAAGACTTACTCGACGGTTCCGCCACCAGCATCGCAAACAATGAAATTGTCATTCACATTCAGGTGGTTCGGCTGGATGGCCTTGAGCGTGTAAACTGCCGCCGCTTCGGGTTCGCTGATCATCTGGATCTCGGACTTCTCGCCCATACCGGCCCGCTCAGCGGCCTGCAGCGTCGTGTTCTTTGCCGCGTCGGACCAGACAGCGGGGCAGGTGAGCACCCAATCGACCTTGGTCGAGGCCATGAAGGACTCGCCATAGCGCCTCGTCAGGGTGTCCATGGTGTGGGCGTAGATCTGTGTGAGATAGTCGCTCACAGCATCGATGACAGTCTTGTCATAGCTGCGCAGCTGTGCGGCCGTGTCGAGGGGGGAGACGTAGAAGGGAAGCTTCTGAGACCGATCGAGGAAGAGCTTGATGCAACGGAGGCGCGACTCCTCGGGGCGGAACTGGAAACCCCATTTGATTGTCGGATTCCCCTCACCGCCGGAGCCTGACTGAGATGCTGGCGTCTGACCTGGGCCTGATGCTGGCGTGGGAGTCGACGAGGATGACACGGAAGGCGAGGTTGGAGTAGAGGGAAACGTGTAGGCGATCTCGGTGGGCACCTTGTCGGAGGTGATGCCGTTGCCTCCTGGCCATGTCTTGATGATCTCAATGTCATCGGGGGTACCAGTGTAGACTGCGGCGACTCTGCGATGAGCGTTAGCGAGGGCTCGCAGCCACGCGCCTTCATAAGCATGTCCGTCGAAGGATGGCCGTGTGGGCGCGCAACCATAGCGAGACTCACCCTGAGAAAGTGGTGCCAAAGTCCACGCCAACGATGAGACGGTCAGCAGGAGGAAGAAGCTCCCTCGCAGGCTCTCTCACGGGGCCATTGATGGCCTCGGTCGAAGAGGGTGGGGTATAGTTCGTAAAGTAGTTTCTGCTGGCCTGGTTTCGCTGACTGCTGGAGCTCGTTCGAATGGGGAGATTGAGACTCATGATGGCGGAGGCCGAACGCTCGAATTCGACTACCTGGACCACACCATAATCTGGAGGTCTGAGAGGTCGAGTTATTGTAGTCGCGCGATGCAGTGTTGTAGGCCAGGATTTGTCGCGTCGGTTGTGTCGATGCTGCGATTTGGGTTTGACCGACGTGATGAGGCCAGATGAGAGATGAGGCCAGACGGGTTTTGCCGTAGTGCGAATCGCGGGGTTATTGCAGGTACAAGGATGCACGATGCAGGGCAGACGAAGAAGAGGTACAAGATCAGGAACAACGAGGACAGGGTAGAAGACGGATGGGGAGGTGTCCCAGGTCAAGAAATCGGCCGAGGAGGCCTCGTCTAGTGACGAAAGAGGTGGGTAGGCCGTCGCGAGCTGTTGCTACTCTCTTATTCTGCTGCCTGGCGATGGCTGGACGGGTTCCTGGCAGACGTTCCTTCAAGAGCTTCAGGCTAAGACAAGACATACGAGGAGGGGGGAAGAGGGAAGGCTGCACCCACCCACGTTGACCACTGGCATTCAGGCTCAGCACTCTCCGTCCCCACTACAGGTCCCCGTAAGGCACTTTGCACGAGGCAGCAGGATCAGCCCTGTCAGCCTGAGAGGATCCCTGGGGAGTGCTGACGGTTGAGTGGCCTAGGCTAGAGCCGCTGTGAAGAGCTGAGCTGATCGTGCCTTGGCGCACATTACCTTAGCGGATCTTTTGACCACTCGATACAAGGGTACGTGTGGCATCATGACGATAGGCGAGGTGCCTCCAACGTGCATATATCGAGGCCTGATATGCCCCTCCAAATTTTCATCTAAGCCATACACAAAAGCCCTGGACTGCCGCGGGGCAACAAATCTCCTCTCACTCGACTCATCAGCAGTATAAGTGCCATACCCAGTGGCGCTCCACGTCTTCGATACCCGTTCACCGTCCTGGATAGTACGGGAGAAGTTATCATCATTGGCAGGATCTAAACTCAACTGGACTGGAGGCCTTGCTTCAATATGGAAGAAGACCGGGCGTTGACAGATCTCGGCATCGCCGCCGACATTGAAGAATCTCAACGGCAGCGAGCAGAAGACGAGGCACCTGTGGTCAAACAACCCAAGAAGCGGTTCGTCGGTCGCAGGACAGCCGCCGAGGCTGCAGCCAAGAATGCTTCATCGACAGAAGCCTCGATCGAAGACTCGGGCTCAATACAAGTGGCCAAGCCCCGGCGTGGGCCCCGTCTACTGAATCAGGTCCCCCCCGAGATCCTCAAGGATTCCGCCCTCAACGACGCCATCGCTCTCCTCCCTTCCAACTATAGCTTCGAGATTCACAAGACTGTGCATCGTATTCGAACCTCGGGCGCCAAGAAGATTGCCCTACAGATGCCCGAGGGTCTCCTACTCTTCGCCACCACCATCTCCGACATCCTTACCGAGTTCTGCCCTGGCATCGAGACCCTCATCATGGGTGACGTTACCTACGGCGCATGCTGCATCGATGACTACACGGCCCGCGCCTTGGGCTGTGATCTTCTTGTGCACTACGCCCACAGCTGCCTCATTCCCGTTGATGTCACCAAGATCAAGACCTTGTACGTCTTTGTCGACATCTCCATCGACACCCAGCACCTCCTCGCGTCTCTGGAGCGTAACTTTGCCTCGGGCAAGACCATGGCCGTCGTGGGAACCATTCAGTTCAACGCCACCATTCACGGCGTGAAGTCCTCCCTTGAGAAGGCCGGCTTCCGCGTGCTCGTGCCCCAAATTGCGCCCCTCAGCAAAGGCGAGATCCTGGGCTGTACTTCGCCCCGCCTCAAAGACGATGACGCCGTCGACATGATCTTGTATCTCGGCGACGGCCGCTTCCACCTCGAGAGCATCATGATTCACAACCCCTCCATCCCCGCGTACCGCTACGATCCCTACTCGCGCAAGCTGACGCGCGAGACGTACGGCCACGACGAGATGCAGGGGCTCAGGCGCGACGCCATCAAGACGGCCAAGGGCGCCAAGCGCTGGGGTCTCATCCTGGGCTCGCTGGGACGACAGGGCAACCCCCACACCATGGCGCTGATCGAGGCAAGGCTGAAGGAGCGAGGGATCCCGTGGATCAACTTGCTGCTGAGCGAGATCTTCCCCGGCAAGCTGGCCATGATGGCTGACGTTGAGTGCTGGGTGCAGGTGGCGTGTCCACGGTTGAGCATCGACTGGGGATATGCCTTTCCGAGACCCCTGCTGACGCCGTACGAGGCCTTGATCGCCTTGGAGGTGAAGGACGACTGGGGCAAGGGGGTATATCCGATGGACTACTACGGGAAGGAGGGGTTGGGAAGGACAAAGGCTCTGGAAGTTGGGGCGAAGGCGTAAATACCCGGCAATATCACGATCTGATGAGTATGCCACGTTTGCCAGGACTTCCGCTGGGCCCACCTATCATCGTGGTCACTCGCTCATACTTAATCTGTTATGATGATGCCGCTGTAAATGCTCATACGCCCGCTTCCATCCCTTGACGCCGGTCATTCAGGACTGCACAGCACCATCGCTTTGGCAATGATGTTGCGGTATGCCAACATCCGCCCGGTCTCATCGCCCCTCTTCATAATGCCTGGAAAGGTGACGCAGCATATGTCCCGCTGGGATAGCGTCTCCTCATCTTCACCGCCAACGTCCTCCATGGTTGCAGGGTCAAACATAGTCTGCTGGTGCGGCACAATCTCCGGCATGAAGACGCCAAAGACTGCCTTCTGCACGGCCAACAACCGGCCCAGGTCAATGGCGCTGACTATGAGTGCCCTCAAGGCCTGATCTCGTGCATCGGTCGTTTTGATGTCGGTGATGCCGTCGAGGACGCGGTTGATGCGCTCAATGACTCGTTCCGTAGCGGCGTCCGTCTCGCTGTGCATCTTGTCCCCGGCTTCGCGGCGCAGCAGGGTCAGCGTTGTGGAGCGCCACTGGTTGACAGCTTCTTCAGAACCTAGGAGAGGAGACAGTCAGCCATACACCTCATGAGATGTCAAGATACTTGCTGTAAGATCGCAGAGTCTCCTCGACGTCGCGAAACTGCCGAGCCTGCTCCGGGGACAGTCCAACAAAGTATGCCCCGAAGACCATCTCGACCAGGACGCGAGACACGAACGACTGGAGGAGGTGCACCTTCGCCGCGGCCGCCAACTCCTCATACATCGGGACTAAGGCTGCCAGCTCCTCCAACTCGTCTTCGCTCGCTTTGCCAAAATCTTCACCAACCAGTCAGTCAAGCAGTCAGGCGACCCAAAGCCAAGGAGGACCGGTCAGGGCAAGAACTCACCAATCTTGGCCCTGCGGAAATGCACAATGACCCAGTTCTGTAGTCCGTTGCCCAGCCGTGCAGCCCCTTCTCCAAAAACCTCGTCAGACGTGGCGCTTTGCCCATCCGTCCTCGTACTCGTGCTCACGAACTCCTTCAACCCCCGGACCTGCGCCCGCAGCTCGACGCACTCCGCCTCCAGCGCCTCCATCTCGCCGCACGCGGCCCTCGCCCTGTCCTCCGCCCGCGCCACGCGGCCCTGCCAGAACGTTGCCGTCTCGCTCTCCTTGCGGCTCAGCCGGTCCAGCTCGCGCGCAAACTCGTCCTCCATGACCGCGAGCTCGGTCTCGAGGAGCGCGATGCGCTGCCCGTCCGCCTCCTTCGTGCTGCTGCTGCCAGTGCCAGTGCCACTGCCACTGGTCCCGCCGTGTGTCTCCCGCTCCTTCTGCGTCGCGGCCCCACAGCCGGCGTCTCCTGGTTTCGGCCCCTCGTCTCCCGGGACAAGACTCCCTCCCGCGACGCTCGCCACGCCGAGCTGTGCCCTCGGCGGCGGGGCAATGATGTTGTTGTTGCTGCTGCTGCTGCTGCTGCCGCCGCCGACGGCGTTGCCCGCGTTGACGGCGCCGTCCTTGGTGCTCCCAGCGACCGGGTTGGCGGCGCTGCGCGTGGAGGCCGTGCGGAGGATGTGCGAGCCGGGGCCGGCGCTGCGGCGCTTGTCAGCCGAGGATGACATTCGGTTCGTCTTCCGTTCTTTCGTCATGGGGGCGGGGGCGGAGCCATGTGTCGCGGACTCGGCATGCTGCGTTCCAGTTCGCATCGGGGGGCGGATAGGGGTTCGATGGGAAGGATGCTGTCGTGGGGTTGGACCCCGTCTTGCAGTGGTGCAAGCGAAGATAGGTAGCTAGCTGTCCATCAGCACTGTGTCAGGGGCACGGTTTAGATCCTCAGGAGGGGACCTGACGGTGGCTGCCTGGAGGGGTGAGATCTGATATCGTGATAGGGAGGTGATGCAATATATGTCTCGTGATGCATGTATCCGCTCCATGTGCCGTCTAAGGGAATATGTCTGCACCACGTCTTGGCCTCATGTCAACTACACTGTGCCACGGCGAGAAGCGATGCCGCCGACGTAAGCCAGAAGAAACAAATGGCTCTTTGGGGTGCATTTTCTATTTTATTAATTCTTCGAGTTATGTACCATAAACATAATGATGCCCCGGCATAGAAGGAGGTGTACTCCGGTGACGGCAAGCTTCGGGTTCTACTACATCTGATGGACCTCTCTCTGCCCGCAACCCCTGAGATGCCGTGCCAAACCTAGAACCCGACCTCGGCCTCGACCTCGTACGCCGCCCCATCCTCACCATCCACCGCCTTCGCTCCCATCTTGCAGATTGCAATCCTCTCCAGAGGCACACCTTCCATCCACACATACCCCTCATACCGCGCCACCATGTCTGTTGCGTCCAGAATCAGCTTCTTCCCCCGTTTTCCCTGCGCGCCCCCCCTGCCCCCCTTGACATAGATCGTGTTGATGACGGTAGCATGCAAAAGCAGGGGCCTCTCTTCCCTCCCCATGACGCCCGCGTCAATGAAGGAATCGCGCAGCCTCTCGCAGAACCTCAGCAGGGTCCCCCGATCATCTTCAGGCGCAGCATACAGCACCGTCGCCTGCTCCGGCCGCTGCATCGCATGCAGGCCCCTCAGAGTCAGGAACGGCAACCGCTCCACGCTGGGATCCGCCGGTGGAGCTGGCGTCGCGAGAGGCGCAGGAGTGGACAGCGACTTGATGTCTGCAAAGGCTGCGCGCGGGTTGAGGCTCCGGAGAACTGCAGTCGCTTTCTGGACGCTCTCGTGGCTGGGAAGGCTCAACATGCCAAGTGTGAGGTGGAGGGTGCCGAGGGGCCTGACTGCGGTCTCCGGGATGTCGAAACTGGCAGCATCCGTGACATCTGTTTTGAAAGCGGCCAAGCTTCTCGAGACTTGTGATCTCGAGGTTGGTGTGATTAGGGGAATACAAAGAAAATGCGTATAAGCCGGTTTGGCGTTCGGGCGGG
Source organism: Verticillium dahliae VdLs.17 (assembly GCF_000150675.1). Taxonomy (NCBI): domain Eukaryota; kingdom Fungi; phylum Ascomycota; class Sordariomycetes; order Glomerellales; family Plectosphaerellaceae; genus Verticillium; species Verticillium dahliae. Next base: position 80,306 of record NW_009276934.1, read on the forward strand.
GCGGCATGTTGATATACTGTGTGACGGGCAAACGGGTTTAATGGAGGTGCTTGCAAAACGGACCAGTACAAAGTTGGCAAATCAATCTACTGGGGTGGACGACGAGATTCATGGTGAAATGTGTTGTCATCCGTCTTGGTGCAATGGCCAAAGGCGGTTTAACCTTGCGGAAGGTTCATTGCAAAGGACCAATAAATGGTCAGAACTGAAGGTACGGTAGGGTAGACTTAGCACGTGACCGTAAATCAAATCAAGAGTCCTCAAACTAGGTACCTAGGCAGGTAGGAACTCTAGACTCACATAGAGAAACTGAAGCATCGTTATTGTTTGATGCAGACTTGAAGCTCGGATCTGCCTAGCTTTCCAGCACGTTGACACAGGCTTCACCAATAGGCTATAGTATGCTTGCCCGGATCTGGTGCGGGGTTTCAAAACAGAGTCAACATTAACACTTGCACAAGACGCCGATCCCCCACCCACTGTTGTCAGATGATGTCAACCCTGGCGACACGTACTCCGTGTCTCCATTCGAGGGCCTTCTCTACTCCAGCATGCAGTGCCACCCGAAGCGTCGACAGCGTCTTCGCATAGGTCTCTTAGTTTCTCGTGCTAATCGTCTCGTTGTCAGTCCATACATAAGATTTCCTGCGCAAGTTGTTGCACAAGTAGGCTAGCTTTCACAAAAAAATATATTCTTGGAAATAGAAATGCGTTGCCTGGGGTTGTGGGAAGCGAGTGAAGTTCTATTGTTGATCTATTCGGTAACGACTGCAATGACCTGCTTGGGACGTGGCGGAGTTGGCTCGTGGCAAACTGCACATTGAAGCATACCTAGTCACAGCAGTGAACCTGGCTGCATTCTTCCCCCAAAAGAAGTCTTGCGCGTCCTGTTGACCGTCTGAATCCGAGAGCTATCGCAAAAAACCTGGCAAGTTGCCATGCAACGCTGTTCGAAATCCTGTCCAATTGCTTTGCGTCCGCGAAAGGGGGGGTATGAAGAGCTGACGGCGTTGTTTGTTGTTGGTGGTGGTGGTGGCGGCGGTGGTGATGATGGTGATAACGGCGATGACGGGTGACACAACTACGCTTCTAGACCGGAAGCTTGGAAGCGGCACCGAGTCCAAAAAAAAATGGCACTGCCCTCTCTGCCTCAATACCGTCAAAGGCCTTGGTTTCTAGTGCTTGTGACAAGGTCCGAGACTTGGAGAGGGCGGCGTCAGATGATGGCGAGGGCGTGCTCGTTAATCTGCTGCGGCTCGCCCCTCGAAGTACTGCTTCAGCACCTGCTCGACGTCGGCGTAGTCCGTCTCGAGAGTTTTGAGGGTCTCTGCGATTTTCTCGAGGCACACTTTCTCGTCTAGCAGCGGGGAGCCATCCTCCTTCTCCTTCTTGCCGAACCGCTGAATTTTTTCGCAGTTGTCTCGCACCTTGACCAGACCAAGGGTGGCCGAAGAGCCCTTGAGGAAATGACCCAAGGAAGACAGCTTTTCCAACTCCTTGTTCTCCCTGGTCACCAAAGAAGACTTGGTCAGCTGCAACACCCAGGGCCTGATTTGCATCGAGGGAAAATCGACCAGCAAGTGGGAAAGGGCCAGAAGCCCTCGCGGGTTGCGCCAGGGGGAGGGGTAGCCAGGGCGGAAGGGGATTTTTGAGGGGTTTCGGAGGACTTGGTGGGAAGGTGTCGCGTTCAAGGGGGAGGGGAAGAGAGGAGGAGGGTTCACGATCACAACTCACAGTTCCTCTTTCATCGACGTGATGGTCTCCTCCGCCTGCTCGAAAAATCCTTCGACGATGGACTGGCTGAACTCGCACTCTCCTGGTTCGTCCATTTCGAGAATCTGATTGAAGGTCGCCATGTCGACAGCGTCACCTAGGTCCTCGAGACCGACAACGTCAGAAGGGGCATCGTCACGAGACCCATCGTCACTCTGTGCAAGAAAAAAAAAGACAAGTCAGTCGTGAACTGAGGGCACACCATTGGATGGGTGATGATGATCAAGGCAAACCTGTGCACACATACGTTGGCAACTTCAGCGGCAGGCATTATGATGTTTGTGGTCGCCTGTCTTATCGTGGGGTTTCGTCTTCTCGATGAGGGGGGTCACGGGTATGATCCGTGGCTGAGCTGGAAGGGGGAGGCGGCGTCGTTTACAGTGGTTGGAAGACGGGGACACACGGGTGGAGGAGGGGGGTAAAGAGGAGCGACGGGAGGCTGTACTGCGTACGGTGTGCACTGGGAGGGAGGAGGAGAGACCTGTGACGAACAAGAATGATTAGAATACCCAAACGGGGATGTAAAGACACAAGACTCGTCAGGAAGGTGGATCCAGGGGGACAGCTTGGGTGCAAGCCTATGGGAATGGGGTATGAGGGCCGGCCGGTGACTGGATGCAGTGCCTTGGTGTTGCTGCACGAGTGCCCAAAAAGCTGGCGCGCGACGTGTGGATTGTGGACGGTGGACTCGAGGATGCGCGCGCGCGCACGATGTGATGCGAGATGAATGGGAAGATGCTAGACGCAGGCTACCGCCACTAGGTGGTTGTTGTTGTTGTTGCTTTAGCTACCTTGTCTCGATGGGCCGGGGTGCGATGAGCGATGGCTGCTTTTGTTCGACTAGGATCGACTAGCAAAGGGTTCTCGCGCGTTGCGATTGATGTTTGGGGTTCGAGGACGAGGGTGTTGAGACTACCAGTGTGACAAGGAAAGGATGGGTGAGATCGATGACAAGGGACAGCGGCTGCGATCCGTTGCTAGGGCTTCGCCCGGGGGCTGGTTCAGGTCCAGGTAATTTTTTTTCTCCTTTTTTGTTGCGAATCGCGGGGTGGTGGTGGGATGAATTAAAGGCCCAAGCCGCAGTTGAGTGTGAGTCCCAGTCCCAGGTGAGGTGACAAGCTTTGTCGGGATGAGGGGCTTTGAGGTGGGGGTGCTTTGACGTAATTTGGGCAAATTCGTGGGCGCCCTTTCTGAAAAAGTACAAGATGGGGGGTAGCCATGGGGAGCACGGAAAAGTTCAATCTTACCTCTGGTTCCGGTGACAACAGAGTATAACGCCCTCTTTCTTGATTTATGTGCTCTGCCGAGAAGATCTCTCTCTGGCACGCAATGAACTGGATTCGCTGTTGTGCGAAGATGGAAAAAGGCTGTGGTCGGTATGGTGCCTAAGGTGAGGGAGGGAGGTATGGAAGGAAGCACGGATTCGGCGATGACGACAAGGCAGGTGCTATAGGCTGAGTGACGTTTATGTTGTCCTCCCTTAGCTAAGGTGGGTGTCGTTTTCTCTCGCTCGAGTCCACGTGTGATCAAGGGCGACGGCGAGGTTCTTCGACAGGGCGAAAATGGGCGTGATGTGTCAATTGCGCAATGGAGCGATCCTGGTCGCCAGCGGTAGGTAGGTAGAGTGGAGGAAATGTTCGCTTGCGACAGAGCTTCATACAGGCCCAGGTTGCAGGGTCGACAGACGAGTCGTAGTGCGGTGCAGTGCGTTGGCGCGGTGGTCGCAGCAGAAAAGTGAAAAGGGAATGGTCCAAGGCAACGCTTCGGCCGGAGCTCGAGAGGTCCCATCCAGATTATCTACCCGGCCTGATACAGCCCGCCGAGGGGTGCAGAGGGGTAACAGGGAGGAAAGGGAATAGGTAAGGTAAGGAAGGGCCTCGAGCCGCCCTAGACCCGGCCGCCATGATCCATGAACATGAGCATGCGCTAAAAGCTGCTATTAGGTGGTAGGTAGAGATGGTACAGTACAAGCTCTCGACGTTGTCCCACTCGGACCGTTCCCCCCACTCATCTCATCCGTCGTTGGAACCTTCCCGGCGACAATGTTCAGGAAGCAACGGGAGGGGGATCAGAATTGTTCGTTCACATTTCTTCTGTGATGAGATGGGCATCGTCGGTATGCTATCTCCTCTGACCCTTGCGCTTGCCCACCACTTGCTTCCTGGTTGTTGTCGTATGCTGTCGTCTTCTGTTGCGTCTCTCATTGCCTTCTGGCTTGACCATGCGCGAGCTCTGCTTCGTCAGTGCATATTTCCCTGAAGTTCACCAAAATAGAACCTGGTCATTGAGTACCAGGCAAGGCGCAGCAGCTTGATGCACCCGTTCTCCCTTGCCGCCCTCGTGAACCTCTCCTACCTACCTACCTAAGCTGGCAACTCTGTTGCTTGGAGCCTCAACTTCATCCACCTCCACCCCTTACCCACATGTCTTCGACTAGCAGGTCCCGGTGGGAGCATCGAGTATCGTTGCGAAGCAGACCGTGGAACACAGTGCATGCGGTCATCCTAGCCCTGGTCCCGGCCGCATCCTGGACAGCTTTCGAGGGACTCAAAAGACAGCAAACCGCGGTACTGGGGGGCCTACACCGCTGACCGGCGCCCAGCGGCTTGATCTGTTATCGGTAATTCGATCACATCCATTCGTACCCTACGTCTTTAAATCGGACAAGGCTCACCAATCCCTCCGGCCGCACTTAGCTCGCGACGAGGCCGTAGGCGAGATCACAGGGCTTGACAGTGTGGCCCATTGGGGCATATTACCCTTTCTACCGCGTGCATGTGTGACCCCCCAGCTTTCAGCATGGGGGTTCGAAATGAACGTCCTCGGACTTGGGCAGATCGGTTCCCTTGGGTGCAGGACTGGTGGGAGCTCCTAGCGTATCGTGACGAGACAAGAAGGCAAGGACGCTCCTACGTTACCCCGCCAGTAAATTTCTTCTTGTCAAGCCCACCGCCCCCCCAGCACCGTTCAGTGACCGTCCATTGTTGTTCAACACAGCGAGCGCTGCGGACAAGGCGGACTAGATTGACCTGGAGTGGACACTGACAGGATCCCCTGGCTTTAACCTTTTGCCTGCGATGATGTGAGACTGGACAGAACTTGCCGGCAGCGAGCACCGCAGTACAGAGGATGTTTTTCGACGATGGTCTATGGAGTTCACCAGGCGTCTTGGCCATTTGCAAATCGATCGAGTGGTGGGGAGACGGTCTTTTTGGCCCTCTGTCTCGAGCTGCTACCGTTCGACATTTGTCCAGAAACAGACGCAGAGCAGCTGACGGGTGATGCTTCAGGGGTTGCGCTACTAATGCGGTCCCTGCGCGTGCGGGGCGACTACTTTCCTACACCTACGTCATTGCTCGTCCTCAGTCGGCGTCATCAGTGGAGGAACGACACAGCGCGACGGCACACTGGATCTGGATCTGCGGGTGTCCGTTTCGGGCTACCATTTAAGGCTGGCAGCCTAGCTCTAGTTGGTTCGTGTGTAACGGAGCCGATGACAGGCCCACGACTTCCTCTCCTTCGGCCCAGCTCCCTGCCAGACCAGACAGAACACGGACGGACAGCCAGCAGCATTCTTGGTCTCTGTGTGCGCCGACACGGATACGGTCAGTAACGTCCTTTCCTTCAGGTTTCCACGAATGCCCGACCCATACCTTTTATTGTGCCACTTGCCAAGCCGGCACACAAAACGGTCTGCCCCGTGGCTTCAACTCCTAATCAGCCGATACCCATGGCTGTTTTCGGCCTGCGCTTCAGGCCTGCGTATTGTCGTGGTCGTCGTGCGAGCCAAGCAGCCCGCCACCAGATCGGGCTTCTCATACCAGCACCTAACATCCGATCTGCGAGGGTGTGGGGAGCCAGCGATTATCGCCCAGTGCACTTTCCGTGCTTCCGCGGCGAAGCATCACCAGTTGAAACCCATGCGTCTGGACGCTGGGTTTTCCCCCCCCGCACACCCTCCAAAAACAGAGTGCCCCAGAGACAAGGCTCGTTTTCGCGACTCGCAATGAGAAAAAAAAGAATTCCGAACTTGCGGATCACAACACAGCAACATACACGAGTCAATGGAGCGTTCCCTCCCCGTGGCTCGTTGTTCCCAAAGGCTGGGGCTCAACCCACTCCCACAAAAACATACTCTTCCAACTTACCAGAAAGCTCCTTGTGGGCAACACTTGACACCGACGGTACGACATACTACGGCGCAGCCATGAGCTCTCGTTGAAGCCACGGCTTGAATCATCGAGTGAGAACATTCGCCGACGCTGATCCCGACTCATCCAGCCTCGCCAAAAACCCACCCCGTCCTCCAATCTTCCTGCCCCCCCCCCCCAAAGCCGTCTTTTGCTCTTTGCGCCCTGCCTCCTTTGCTCTCACCGTCTTCTAGCGCAGTCAGTCAGCAGGGAACTCGTTGGCGTCTAGGCTTCAGTCTGCATGCAAGTGCTCCGTGACACACTGCCCCCAAAACCGGTTTTGCGCTCATCTCGGGATCCAGTCATTCTGCTGCACCGATCTTGGCGGGTTTTTGGAGGAGGCCTAGAGCCCGCGATACCCGTTTATGCTTGCTACTTTGGGTTTGGGTTGCGCGCATTCACGCCAAGCGGCCACGGTCCTTAAGACAAAGTGTTCTGGTTTGGGGAGTGAGATGTGACATTGCTGCTCGTTTATCCTAGCCGTCTGGAAGCTACCGGACCGACCAGCGGCATACCTTTGGCGCCTCCGACAGCACGCCAGCGACGTTTTGGAACTTTCTTTCTGATGCGTCGAGATAATCACGTGCACTAACCGCCAGTCCAACAACCGAGCCGAGAGCAGCTAGCCTCCCCCCCCTGACTCTCCGCTACGAAACGTCACTAAGGCTGGCATACTGCTAGGCGACGAAAGCTCCCCCACAAAGTGACGAACAGGCGAGGCTGATCAGTCGTTGCTCGCCCAGTCAAAAGACAGGAGGCAGACCAAGTTGGGGGGCGGGCCATCGGGGCTGGAGGACCATTCAGCGAGTCGGCGGTCGGGCGATAACCCTCCATGCAGCGCCGATCTCAGGGCTAGAAGGGTCCAAATCTTCCATTGACGTTGCTGCTGACCTTGGCGGTTTATTGTGTGACGCCGTTGGTGCCGATTGTAGCTACATTCGGTGAGGCTTCATTCCGTGGACTCTATCACGACTGCTGGCCGCAAGTTCCCTGGGTGGAGGGCCAGCGCAGCGGTTGTTCCGCTACCAGGGCCCTTGGCTTACCAGCATTCTGGGTGCAACGGCTCGTTCGCAGGCTTGTTCGCCAAGGAACACAGATACGATGTCCAACTCTATTGATCCTGGTTATTCTGGAGGTCGCGGACAGGTTAAGACCCAATGCATTCGCCCGCCACTCCTACCATGTCCCGCCACCCCTCCAGCGGATGCATTGCCAGGATCGCCATGCTGATCTCGGTCTCACAGTATGACTTTGGATGCCACACTCAGCAGCCAGGCGGCATCACGCCAACCACCCTCATCAGGGTTCGGAGGCTGGACACGCTCGCCTGGCGCACTGTTCGCTATCTCAAAGCACCGAACTGACGGATCCCTCCGGATGGATGTGGCCTCCGAATCAACCGGGTCGACGAGATCGTCATCGCCGAGATCGGAGTCCTCGGAGTCCTCGGCGTTTTCCTCCACCGAAAAGAGGGCCCAGCCGAACCAAGAGCCACGCCCGGCGTTCTCGCCCTTGACCAGCTGCCGCACCGCGGCCTCGTCGTCCTGCGTCGTGTCCTGGTCGACGGCTTCGAGCTTCTCGTCCAGGTTCACAAAGTCAGGACCCTGGAGGTATTCGTCGCCCGCGGCCAATCGGTCGAAGTAGCCTTCGTCCGAATGCCGCCCATCCAGCGGTGTCATGAGCTGGCTCCGGCGTCCGACCCTACTGCCCGAGCGACTGCCCTGGCGACTGCCGCGGGCGGAGCGGTACGGCTCGAGGTCGGCCACGCTGCCCCTCCGGCTGCCCTGCCGCATAGCGAGCTCACGCTCGCGCGCAACCTCCCTCTCAAAGGCCTCTTCTTCGGCGTCCCGCCCGCCAGCGAGACTCGTCGAGCTGGCGCGCGACGTGAGCCACGTCTGGCCCTTGTACTCCCTGGCCTCGCTGCTCAGCGCGACGCCCGCGCGCAGGAGCCAGTCGCCGCTGTCATCCTGAGGCGGGTAATCGTTCTTCTGGCGACGGCGGGTGTGTACGGGCGACGCCGTGCCGGACGCTGCTTCGCGGGCGCTCCTTTTGCTCCGGCGCAGTGCGTCCTCGTCGAGAGGGAACGCAAGGTGGGAAGCAGACTTGCTCTTCGGGAGGTGGGTGCGTCCTGCTGCCGCGGCGGCGGAGGCCTGGCGAGAGTGCGAGCGAGACTGGACGGGCGAGCGGGTCAGGAGGCCCGGCGTCGTAGGTGCCGACTTGCCCTGAAGGTAGGAGGTCGTGTGGGGGGGAGGCGGGTACTCGGCGTAGGCGTCGTCATCGAGAGGCAGTTTCGTGGTCAGAGGTGCGAGTGTGAGGTGGTTGAGGTTCGTAGAGGAGCGGTTCTTGCGGCGCGCGTGGTGCGAATGTTGCTGATATGCTTCGTCCATCGTGATTGCTGCGAAGATGCAGAATTGGTTTGGGAGAAGGGATCCGGCCGAATAGCAGGAGGAGCAATCAATCGGCCGAATAAATAAGGACGATAATCAGGGGAGTAGAAAGTCAGCCAATGATTCCCTGATGGCTCAGTGGTTCGACAAGGTGGTTCGAGAGGAGGGGAAACAGCTGATGGGATGAAGAGGGAGGAGGAGCGGGAGGAAACCGGGAGCTTGTCGATGCAAAGGCGAATGCAAGAGGCAGAATCTGGGGCAAGCAGCATGAGTCTGTGCCTACCCGTACTCGTGCCGAGGGAGCTGGGGTTCGCCAGCCGGCGCGAGTGCGGCTTGTGATTCGCCGATCGGGCTGTTTTGTGATGGCAAGCGGTGTGGTGATTGGTGGGAAGGGATACTTGGTTTTGCAGTTGGGGAGGTACCTGTGTATCAGCTTCGATGGGACATCGTGACTGGCTTCTGTGGTAACTGGTGGTTCAAACAAATTCGAACACAAATATTTTTGGTCTATCAAAACCACTGGCGTGATTCTCGTGCGATTTCTTCTTTTTCTTCGCAAAGAAACGTGGTGTGAGAGAATCTACTCAAGAAAGTGCACTTGCCGTGCCGCTCAACAACCCAGTCGTCAACCATGGAAGGTACAGTGGGAATGCCCCGCCAATGTACCCCCTCCAATGACTGATCTCAAGACTTTTTCAGAATCCAACGACTGCTCAGTGATCTCAATGAGATATCAACGATCTGCCCCAACCAGGGCCTCTCTCTAGAGTACACACAAAGACGAGGCCCAGCTGATTGCACACAGAATCTGGCATCCACCATGCGTAATCTTCGCAACATCCGTTTCGGCCAGTGGTCCCATGCAGACATTACTTCGACCTGCTGGGACCCCGCCAACGATGACCTCTTGTGCACAGTCGGACCTACAGAGGCGCGAGCCACCATCGACCTGGTAAGGATATCAGACCAGAACAAACTGTGCGTCCCATCGTCCACCCCTTGAAAGCCCAAGACTGACACGTTTAGATCATCCGAAACTGTTGCTACCTGGGACGCGCCCAGCCCTAACCCTGATGTCACCGCCGACTCGATCATCAGCATCCACCACTTTAGCGACACGGCTACGACATGCGTCATTCTCGCGGGCGGCGACATCATCACTGTTCAGGAGTCCGACACATTTTCCTCGGGCCAAGATGCCGCACACATTGAGATGGTTGGCTCCATCGACGCTGGCATCACCGCAGCGCGCTGGTCGCCCGACGATGAGCTGCTCACCATCACCACGGGCGACGGAAACGCCGTCTTCATGGGGCGGACCTTTGACCCAATCGCCGAGGTGGCCATGACGGCTCGGGACTTTGCCGCATCGAAGCACGTCTCTGTCGGCTGGGGAAAGAAGGAGACGCAGTTTGAGGGACGCGGCGCCAAGGCCCTCAGGGACCCGACAATTCCAGAAAAGGTAGACGAGGGTGTGCTCAGCACACAGGACGACCGTCAAGTCACCATTACATGGAGAGGCGACGGTACGTACGTTGCCGTCAACGCCATTGAGGGATCCAGGAGGGTGGTTAGGGTGTACACCCGTGAGGGCGTGCTCGACAGTGCCAGCGAGCCTGTCGATGGGCTCGAGGGCAGCTTGAGTTGGCGGCCGGCAGGAAACCTGCTTGCGGCTGTGCAGCGTTTCGAGGAGAAGATCGATATTGTCTTCTTTGAGAGGAATGGTCTGAGACACGGCCAATTCACCCTGAGGTCTCCGGACGGACCAGTTACAGAGCACGGTAGGATCAGGCTTGAGTGGAACGCCGACTCGACGGTCTTGGCTATCATCCTGGGCGACAAGGTTCAGTTGTGGACAATGGGGAACTATCATTGGTATCTCAAGCAGGAGATTCCTCATACTTCTTCTACCTCTCCTTGGCTGGCATGGCATCCAGAGAAGGCGTTGAGGCTTGCATTGGCAACGACTGGTACGTCCCCTTGGGACGAAGCTACTGTCATCATGCTAACACTGCACAGTTGCCCTCACAACTTCAGAATACACATTCACAGCAGCCCGAGGAGCACTGCTGCCGCCTCACGATTTCGGCGCCGTGGCTGTTGCCGATGGGCAGACTGTCAAGGTCACCCCGATCCGGACAGCAAACGTCCCTCCGCCCATGTCGCTGTTTGACCTCGAGGTTCCCTCCAGCATCGTTGAGGTCGCCTTCAACATGGACAACTCGCGCATGGTAGTTCTGCATCGCCAGGGACTAGAACTCTTCCAGTGGGAGACCAAAGGGGAGCGTGCGCTTCGCCCAAAGCTGCTCGGCTCAGCGACGTTCGAATCCTTGCTGGGAGACCCAAGGGCGCGTGTGCCTCTGCAGACCTGCTTCTCTGCATCTGACGAACTCTGTGTTTTGGTCTTCGAGCAGGAGCTCAAGATTGAGGTTTTCGACTTCTCACCCTCTACTTCGACAATTAGCCTTGCCAATGTACACGAGCTGAGTGATTTTGACCCTGTGTCATCAATCTCCAGTCACTGTGGCCTGTCGGATGCGGAGGCATATGCACAGGATCGCTCTGGAAAGCTCTTTAGTCTTTCTGGTGGTGCGGGGTTGACGTCTCTTGGACGACAGCTGCCATCTCAGCTTGCATGGCATCAACTCGTCAATATCGAGGAGCAATCTGTGTCTATTGGTATGACTCGCAATGGCCACTTATTCGCGGACTCACACCTCCTGGCGAAGAACTGCACATCGTTTGTGGTGACAGACGCCCACATTATCTTTACGACAAATAATCACTTTGTCAAGTTTGTCCATCTTGTCAGTCCTGATGAGATGGAAGTCCCTGGCGACAATCCACAAGACGACGAGAGGTGTCGTAGTATCGAACGCGGCGCCCGTCTGATCACGGCCATGCCGACGAACATGAGCATTGTTTTGCAGATGCCCAGAGGGAACCTCGAAACAATTTACCCTCGTGCCATGGTCGTGGCGGGCATCAGGAAGCTTGTTGATGAGAAGAACTACGCCCGCGCCTTTTCATACTGCCGCACGCAACGTGTAGATATGAACATTCTCTACGACCACCAGCCGGAACAATTTCTTGCCCATGTCGGTCTCTTCCTGGACCAGCTCAAGGACGTTACTTATATCGATCTGTTCCTCTCGTCTTTAAGGTTAGTCTCCCGCCTCTCATCCTGCTGCGGCCCTACTGACGATCAACAGGGAAGAAGACGTTACGCAAACCATGTACAAGGACACCAAACGGACCGCCGACCGCCCATCAGAAACGCCGCTTGATATTCTCACAGCCGAAAAAGAATCCAAATCAAAAGTCAACAAAATCTGCAACTCCATATTAAAGAGTTTGCAGAGCAAGAAGGATACGAACCTCCAGAACATCATCACTGCCCACGTCTGCAAAGTGCCGCCTGCGCTCGATGACGGACTTACCCTGGTATCTGGGCTCATGCAGGAAGATGAGAAGCTGGCTGAAAAGGCCATTGAGCACATTTGTTTCCTCGTTGACGTCAATCGACTTTACGACAATGCTCTGGGTCTTTACAACCTGGAACTAGCTTTACTGGTTGCACAGCAATCACAACGGGATCCGCGCGAGTATCTGCCCTTCATCCAGGACTTGCACCAGCTGCCAACCCTTCGCCGCCATTTCCAAATCGACGACCATCTCGAACGACGCGGCAAGGCCCTCGTACACCTCAAGGGTTTAGATGTCTTTGACGAATTGCAACAATATGTCGTCAAGTATGCCCTTTATCAAGAAGCGCTGGACCTCTACCGTTACGACAAGCCCAAACACCGTACCCTCACCAATCTCTTTGCCGAGCATCTAGAGTCCAGGTCCAAATACCGCGACGCAGGCCTTGCATACGAATTCCTGGAGAACTATACCAAAGCCACAGCTTGCTACCGCGCCTCGGGCGCTTCCAGTTGGCGAGAGTGTCTATACGCCGCCCAGCAGCAATCGCCCGCACTTTCTCCCGACGCCCTGTCGGATCTCGCGTCTTCGCTTGCAGACGCCCTCACCGAGGCCAAAGATCACGCATCTGCTGCTACCATCTACGTCGAATACCTCTCCTCCATCGAGACCGCCATTCGCTCACTCTGCAAAGGCTCCCAGTTTGCCGAGGCCCTGCGTCTCATCTCCCAGAAAGCCCGCCTCGACCTGTTGTCGACTGTTTTTGACCCCGCCCTCGTCGACGCGCTCAGCAGCACGACCGACCTCCTCGCCGATTGCAAGGCCCAGCTCCGCGCTCAGGTACCGCGCATCATGGAGCTCCGCCGCCGCGCAGAGGAGGACCCGCTCGCTTTCTACGAGGGCGAGCGTGGGCCGGCCGGCGCCGACATCCCCGACGATGTCTCCATCGCCGCCAGCTCTCGCATCAGCACGTCCGCCAGTCTATTCACGCGGTACACGGGCAAAGCGGGCAGCGTCGGCACGGTCGGCACAGGCGTCAGCCGGGCGACGAGCAAGAACCGTCGACGCGAGGAGAAGAAGCGCGCGCGCGGACGCAAGGGCACGGTGTACGAGGAGGAGTATCTCGTCGCCTCAGTGAGGCGTCTTGTTGAGCGTATCGAGAGCATCAAAGTCGAGGTGGCTGCTCTTGTGTTCGCACTCGTGCGTAGAGATATGGGTGAGCGCGCAAGGGCCGTTGAGACGCTCATGGGCGAGGTTGTCGAGGGGTGTCGCGTTGCTGTCGCCGAGGTCTTCGTCCCTCTGCCCGGCCAGGTGGCAGAAGAACAGCCTGACGACCACGTCGCCGTGTCAGGCGGCGCTGCCGTGTTTGGGGAGTATCTGGACGCAAGGACCCGCAGGCAGGAGGCGCCGGTTGTTTTGCCTTTTACAAAGCTGACACTTCTCGGGGCATGACAGGAAAAATAGCCTCGTTAGGATAAAGACAAAACCAAGAAGGAAGGAGATTTGATGCAGTCTATTCGCTGCTAAAAGTACACTTTGTTGCACATCTAAGCTTTCTCACTTCACATGATTCTAATTTGTACACTGATCAGGCCGCCCTCCCAGTTCCCGTGGACAGCCCGCTTCCCATCCTGCTCCGCCTCTTTGTGAAATCTCATTGCTGCGCCGTCGGTGACGGGCCGTCTCGTGCCGCATCGAGAAGCTGCGCGGGCGTCTCGTGGACCTCGGACACGCCGGACGACGCTGAGGGCGGCGGCCTTACTCTTGGCGATGCGACGGAGGGAAACTCTCGTGCATCTCCTAGGGGAGCATGGGGGCCGAACGGCGCGCGGCGGGATCTCGCCACTCATGGTTCAACTCCTGAAGCGGACGTCATCACGGTGGCGGCGGAGGCGCAAGCCGGCCTTCTTCTTGCTGGCCTCGGCATCCTTGCGCTGGACGTCTTCGAGCTCGTGGCGGGCGCGGAACTTGGAGTACTTGTTGCGCAGCTCGTCTATGAGCGTCTCGGGCAGCGGGCAGGCTAGGAGCGAGGGGACAAAGGTCGGCTCCTCGACGGCGGCGAGCAGCGTGTCGGCGGGGTGGTCGACGCGCTCGACGCCCTCGCGCTCGGGCCAGGGCACGGCGACGTTGAGGCCGGTGATGTAGCGGGTCCAGGCCTTCCAGCCCGTGGCGCGGTGGCGCTTGACGGGGCCGGCGGTCAGGGAGCGGACGATGACATCGCGGGTGATGCCGGTGACGGGGTCTGTCAGGGGGTGGACGAGGCGGATGGCGGAGATGGGGAGGGTGCCCGTGGCGGTCGAGGTGGGAGGCTGGGAGGGGTCGACTTTTCGGTGGACGTCGGGCACGACGGTGAGAAACTTGTCCGTGTTAGCGGGCCTTTGTTTCTGATTGGGAACATGTGCCATGGCAGATGGGAGGAGTGCATGCGTACCTTGCCCAAAGTCTTCAGCTCGACGACACCATTGTTGAGGTCGATGTGGTTGATCAGGTCAATCTTGCCCTTGTCAGGGCCCTCCATGACAACGACGCGATCGTTCTTGACAATATTCAGAAGCTTGCTGCCGCCAGCCCAGGCGCACCTCTGCTCAATCTCCCACGCCTTGAAGGATGTCTGTGGCCTGTTCCTCGACAACAGGGTGGCGCCGTGGGTGAAGTTGCCGTCGACATCGCGACGGGGCGTCAGGGGGCCGAGGTCCCAGGCCTCCGCACGAGCAACACGGGCGGCACGCAAGTCACCGGCGATCTCCTCGACATTTTGGGATTGCTCGGAACGGCGCTCAAGCTTGCTCCTGCGATAGACGTTCAGGGTCTTCTTGGCGGTGCGGCGGGCGACGGCCCGCTGCGCTTCCGCAGTGCGCTTGACGAGCTTCTGCATGATGTAGGAAAGGATTCGAAGGTTTCAGAGGCGTTCGTTCATCGGGCACGCCGCATTGAAGGGCTGGGGTCGGTGGGAAGGGCGTCGGCTCACTGTTGCGTCGTTCTCGTTCGAGCCTGAAGCTTTCACGACAAAATTCCCCTGCGCATGGGATTGGCCACTACATGTGGGTCCAAGAATGGACAACTGAGTTGTAGGTCCGACCCATAGTGATCGGAGAATCGCCGGGCCGCTGTCTCTTATCTGGTGGGGCAAGTCTTCCAGCCGGAGCTGGTTCACTAGACCAGCTGGTGCCACTCTGCACCTGCGGACGGCGGTACCTACCTGCGGACGGCGGTACCTACCTGCGGACGGCGGTACCTACCTGGGTACGTGGGCACGTACCTCACTTGAAGTTTGACCGCTCGTCATATTGCACTATCCCCCTGACTGGGCGCTGTCCGTTGGCAACCGTGACTCCGTTCCATCCTCTCTGTCTCACACCGAGCTGCTTGAGGTGCCTAGGCCATAATCTGCCGTTGTATCGCCCCTCTCTAACACTCCGCCTTCATGCTCTGTGCTTGGACTCCAGAGTCCGCTGTCCCGGTCAGCCTCGCCGACGGACCCAGATTGGACGACCACGACTCAGGCTGTGACATGTCAGGTGCCTGCCAGGAGAGCCGGAGGGAGTCCTAGAATCTGCAGGACTTTCTGTTCCCCCGGTCTTCAGGGAGGCATGCTCCAAACAGCTTGACCGCACCTCACTGCCAGGTCACCAACTGCAGCGTCACGACAGCCACGAGTCTTGGATCTGCAGTGTGACTAATGTCGGCATGGGAGGGACTGGCAGCCTTGTTATGATGAACCGACGCGGCGTTCCGTGTCAGGCAGGGTCCTGGTAGGCTGCCTACCTTAGGTGTCCTCGTGATTCGGTTCACGGGCGGACATCGGACGTGGATGTCCCATGTTCGCTGATGGAGGAACTGGCCACGGAGGTTCACCCTTTTGAACCTATGCCAAACCACAATGGAGAGCGAGGAATGAAAATGATGGACATAGAGGCTGATGGAGTCCTCCAATGGTTTTACGCCTTTCTGAGGATGGTGGGGAGGGGGAGCTACCCGCTCACTCAGCAAACATCTGAAACCCGAAGCCAGAGAGGCAATCTGCGTGCTGCTGATCTATCTACGGTAGCGCCAGGGGTGCGTAGTGTTCGACCTTGCCTCAGAACACGGAATGGCCAGAAGCCTGGTGAGTTGAAATGGCTGCCAGGGTGCCTACTTGCTTCGTGAGTACCTGCATTACCACCTCACGGGGGAGGAAATGTGTAGAGGTTCAGTGTGTCTTTAGTGGATATTGGGGGTTGTCAAGCACCCAAAGCCACCCAATGAGTGTCGCGTCCGACCCCCGGCCCCAGCCCTGGCCCCGAGCGACAGTAGGTACTTCGGCAGGCACAGGTACAGGCATGGGTAGGTGGTAGGTAGAAAGAGTGAATGAGTGGGTGCGAGTGGCACATCCTCAGGTTGATTGTATTTATCGGCTACCTCTGGGACGGTTGATGGATGTACCTTCTTGGTCGCCATCACGAGGAAAGGGTACTTCGGACGAGCTAGGCGTGGCAGCACAATCCAAGCCACACCTGGTGCATAGCCCGACAATGATGCCGAGCACCTCACCTCACGACTGTGAGCACGTGTTGCTGGTCGGGGGTTTGTGCAGGCTAGGCAAGGGGAAGGGCGGGGAGGGCGGGCGAAAGAAAGAGAGAAAGAAACAAAGCGAGCGAGCGACCAAGTTTACCTGCCAGTCGGATAGGACATTGATTCCATCATCATCATCATCACCACCACCATGACCGTGATCATTGGTAGCCAGGACATTGGTGTGACGAGCCAAAAAGGCGTAGGACATGCAGCAGACGAGTGGCATCTCGGCATCTAGGTACCTGATCATAATAAAGCTGTCACCATCCTGCCTGTTCCTAAGATCGAAGATTCGTCTGCCACTGGCCGTGACAACATCGCTGTTACCCACCCACCCCGGCTGCCATCCCAGACGCACGTACCACCGGAGGCCCTGAAGCATCGACCGACCTGCACATGTACGCGCGCCCACTTCCAGGTCTCACGTCCACACACGCCGACCCAGGCTCCGAGCCCAGACCAAGCCAAAAACCGAGCCTCTACAGTGACCTGAGTAGGTACCGTCAGCCAGAAAGGAACGTCCAAGCCGCTGCCAGCTGCCCTGTGAGGGCGCCCACCCACCCCGTCGTCAAGTCAACCCCACTGCCAGTGTCTGTCTGCCTGCACACCTCACCTTGCCTGACCTTACCTCACCCACCCACCCGCCTACTGCTCTCCACTAAGGTGCTGCTGCTGCTGCTCTGCTGCTAGGCACTGCTACCGCTGCTACCACTGCCACCACTGCCACCACTGCCCATCACTCCCTCATCAAACCCCCTTCTCGGCCGCAGCAGAACTCAACTTCTCCATCTCTCCACGACACCCCCGACCGCGCCTTGCCATCCCCCTTTCTACCATAACAACAAAAGCACAACACTCATCGTCACCGACCGCCTCTCCATCCAAAACCACCCTCACATCATACACCATGGCCGAAATCCGGCGAAAGCTCGTCATCGTCGGCGACGGTGCCTGTGGTAAAACCTGCTTGTTGATGTGAGTTAGCATCCACCCAAACAAGAAGGCCTCGCGAACCTCCATTCGTCCTCCCATTCCTCCAGACCCTCGATGACGACGGGGAGCTGGTGCCCTTCTCCGCCGCCCGACGACGACGATCGCAGTCAATCTCTCTGGCGTCGTCACCTCCATCGCCATCCAAATCTCCATTGCCATTTCCATCTGTCGATCAGAGCTGACCCTCCTACGTAGCGTCTTCTCCAAGGGCACTTTCCCCGAGGTAAGACTCCTGCCTATCGGCCGCATCATGCCTCTCCTCCCGCTCCGATGATGCTCATCTCAGCATCTTCGACCGCCCTCAATACCTGCGCCACATTGATGACTGACCCATCTTCCAGGTTTACGTCCCCACCGTCTTCGAGAACTATGTCGCCGATGTCGAGGTCGATGGCAAGCACGTCGAGCTAGCTCTTTGGGATACCGCTGGCCAGGAGGATTACGACCGTCTTCGCCCTCTGTCCTACCCCGACTCCCACGTCATCCTCATTTGCTTCTCCATCGACTCTCCCGACTCGCTCGACAACGTCCAGGAGAAGGTACGAAATACTCCCCGTCCTTCAAATCGGCCAACATCTTTGATAAGACGCGGAAGATTCATCTCGTCTCTTCAACGCCATTGCAACACCATGCTGACACGTTCTCTCTTCTCTCCCCATAGTGGATCTCCGAGGTTCTGCACTTCTGCCAGGGCCTGCCCATCATCCTTGTCGGCTGCAAGAAGGATCTCCGCTACGACAACAAGACGATTGAGGAGCTCCGCAAGACGAGCCAGAAGCCCGTGTCGCCTGAGGAGGTCGGTTTACCTGATATCTTTGCCTCGTGAGCATCGTCAAAACATCGCTAACGCCAGCGTATAGGGTGAGGAGGTTCGCAAGAAGATCGGCGCCTACAAGTACCTCGAGTGCTCTGCCAAGACGAACGAGGGAGTCCGTGAGGTCTTTGAGCACGCCACTCGTGCCGCCCTTCTGTCGCGCAGCCGAGGCGGCAGCAAGAAGCACAAGTGCAACCTGCTCTAAATACATACCCGCACTTCGACTCGTCTGCACACACGCCCACCCGCCAACGTCTCCCTCCCTGTATCCTCCTTCCCGCTTTGGGACCCTCAAACACTTTTGTGTCCCATTTTCACCCCCAATTGTAATCTCCATACCGATCAATCGTCCTCATTCATTTGCCCGCCGTCGAATTTATCCTCCCCCGGCTTTTTCGGATGAGCAAGGGTCGTCGCGGCGGTTTTGGAGGGCGAGGACTATATCCGCCTGCATAGGTTCCTGGAATTTGGAAGTTTTGATCAATATCGTCTCGTTCTCACCAAGAGCTTTGCGCGCAAAGCACACGCATGCACATCCTCAAGTTTGGCCGGAAGTCCTATGTGTTGTGAATTTGTTTGAGGGCCTGCCGGTTCTTCAGGCTTTGCCAGCCGGGAGAAGAGGCAGGCGTGCTCGTCTGTCCGTTCGGATGGACTTGCAGGACTTGCGTGAGGGTGCTTCGTATCTTGACTGGGACGTGATACACGGGCCTCACCGACGGTTGCACGTCTGAGGCCGATTGGGGCGGTAGGGCTCACAGGGTAGCAAGGGAGAGATACACGGACGGCACTGGCACTGGGTTGTGTGGGTGGTAGTTTTGGTCTTGTAGTTTTGTTGGACCCTCGGCCGACTATGCGGCCGTCTGTTCCTGGAGGGGCTGGCTATATCATACCTGCGGTTTGCTTTGCGTCATTTGGCTCTCGTCTTGCCTTTTTTCTTTTCTTTTAAACACTTTTTCTTTCCTCTATTCTACCGTTTCTCATTGTGTTCTCGTTGGGCTCGCGACCTAGACCAGGCAGGAGGAGATGGGTGCGCTTTAGGGGCTGTGATATTTGGTGTGCTCGAATTACATGTCTGATGTTGCTGCCCTTCATGACGCGCGTAGTCCACATCTGCCATCGTGTGGCTTGGATGGCGATGACCGTTGCCATTACATGAACGATGACTGGGAGAGTCGAGCGAGGCATGCAAATCACGAACGCGCTTCGCCTTGGTCGACTGTGAGCTTTCCCCGGGGGCTTCAGTACCGGGCTCTGCCACATAAGCGACAGCCTTCTCACGTTCCTGGCCCCAGGCAACGACACGTAGGAAGCAGTGGCAGGCAGAACTAACGGGTGGTCCAATTTGGGTCTCGTCAAGTATTCGTCCCCAGCCGCCGGCCTTTCATAGCATCATCGCCACTCTCAAGAGCACCGTGTCATCGTCGTCATCATCATCACCATCGTCGTCGTCGTCAACACCACCGCCTCAACGCCAAACCTGCACACCTCGCCTCACTGGTACATGGTACTCCTGACATCCTCTGGATCCAAAAGCTCAAGCTGTCCCCAAAGTCTCTTAGACAGGGCAAGACTAGATTCAACCATCAGAACGATTCCTGTCGTGCAGCGTTCGAAATGAAGGGAAGGGGTTCACTCACGGCTCCGCAGGAAGAGCAGGTCTTGCTGTCGCTCGACATGGCGGCGCTGCACTTGGGGCAGGAGCTGTGGGAAGCGTTGACGGGGTACATTGTGCACGCGTGTTTTCTTGTCTTGTTTTCAAACGGGCTTGGAAGGCTTGGTGTAGATGTCAGCTTTTTGGAACACGGCAGCAGGAGGAGATTAAAAGCAGGGAGAGAGGCGTACTCGTATGGTATGAGGTTGAAAGAATACAGGAGAGAAGGCTTTACCCCGCGTGAGGAAGGTTTGATGCGCTTCTCGCGAGGAGTAGATAAAGGGTCGCGCGGAGGTAGGCGGTGTCACGTGATTGATATGCGCTGGTCCAATAGCGTCGGTTGCGAAGGTTAGGAGGACAAGTTTTTGTTCCTACTCTGCCGGGACCCAGAGTCTGGATCCCACTTCGCGAGGGGATGCTGGGTTTCGTCTGGGAAGAAGGGGGGGGGGTTGGCGGTGGTCATGGATCTCGTCGGAACGCTTTTTCGGGTAGTACGTTGCTTAGCTTGGTGTTGACCGCCTTGGTGGCATGAGCAAGTCATTTGGACTGATCTCTCTTGGCTAAGGCGACGCGCGGAAACCTAGCAAATATAATCTACAGGCACACACAGATATGCTACATGAGTAAGGGCATGTTATGAAGGCCGCTCTTTACGGGCATCTCCCTCCTGTCGCAAGAAACTCAGGTAGGAGCCCCCTTGGCTGCAGAGGGACAGTAAGTGACAGCTCCCAGACACTTTGGCCAGCCGATGTCCGAGCAAGGACAAATAAGCCTCTTCTTTTTCAGTGTCATTCAGCTTACTTCTGGGTCAGCACACCACTATTTTGACGGCCATCTTTGAATCGAAAGTGCATCTCAGACGTGGCCCAGATGTCATACACACACTTTCCGTGTCACCAAAAACAAGCATGAGACACGGCCCATCTCTGCACTCGCCGCCAAGCCACAACGTGGTCGAGATGCACAAGGGCGAGCAAACCAAAACACGTTGTCTCGTGCTTTTGCCCCGTCATATGTCAGCAGTTGTATTGACCTCTACCGACTAACTATAGAATAAAATCCTCTCCCCATGTCCCCTCCCCCCACTGAGCCTACGAAACATCACCGAGCCAGCCCCGCTTGCCGCAGCGTACCTTAAGGTACCTAGGTAGATACGAAGGGCACATGCCGTACCTCGCCTCGTCAAGCCCCCTACCTATTCCCACCAAGGCATGCTGGCGTCACGCCACACGTTGGAGGCGCAGTGTACCTCCCCCGAGTGCACATGGTGAGAGAACCAGTTGTCCACGTATGCCACCTTGAAGTTGACCTTTGCGTACGCCGCCGTGACAGCCTCGGCGACGATGTCCACGCCATCAATGACAGGTCCCCACGGGTTAGGCGCCAGGACCGAGCGGTCCGTCAGCACGACGCTGTTGATGGCGTTCGGGAACAGAGCCGTGACCGGCCTATCGAAGCTGGTCTGTCTGCGCACGAGGCCCTTTGCCGATGGCGGCTGGGCCGCCTCGAGGATGGACTGGACGCGCGCTGCTGGGCCTGCCTTGGGCAGCTTGTTCTCGCGCGCGGCGAGCGTGGCGTTGCGTGTCGAGTTGCCGCAGGCGAAGACGTCCTGATCGAGCGGGTAGAATGTGGCCGGCACGCGGAAGATTTCGGCGTCCGTGAGGCCTGTCTCGCGCTTGAGGATCGCGATATTACCCTCGATACGGGCCGCCACGTCGTCCGTGATGGTCGCTAGGTCAGCAAAGGCCAGAATCTCGTCGACCGTCTGAGTGGGCAGGCAGCTGTCGTCGCCGGGCATAGGTGATCGGGACACGGCGCGCACCCGGCCGTGACCGTTACGCGAGGCGCGTTTGAAGAGCTCGAGGCCGCCGTGGGGATCGTTGACCATCAGAATCCAGCCACGCTCGTTGTCTGCCGGCAGGAATTGGAGGAACTCGTCGACGTGGCCGACAGCCAGCCAAGAAGTGTCGAGCGCGAGGGGCTCCTGGATCTCCTGCGCCTCGAGGAAGCCGAATATCAGGGGCTTTTCGCTGTCCCAGGTGCCCATGATGATGCGGCCGGCGGGGTACGACTTGCCGTTGTGCGTGTAGGGAGGGATTGTCTCAAGGTTCCCCATCGAGTCAAGTGTGTAGCCTTCGAGGAGCTCCTGCACGGCGCCCACGGTGTCTGATCGCATGAGCTCGAACAACTCGATGCCACCTGGGCGGTACCACTGGGCGGACCGGATGAGGATGCGGATGACGATGGTGCCGTTAAGGCCAGGGATGCTGGCGTACCCTGCCTCAAAGTAGTCCTGCGTCCAGATGTCTTGGCCCACCATGCGATAGACAGGGTCCTTGAATCCTGCTGCGGCAACGCCCTTCTCAAAATTCTCCACGAAGTAGGATTGTGAATCGTTGTCTTGCCAAGAGGCTGTAGTAAAGACCGCCTCCAAGCCTTGAGCGTGGTGATGCGTCAGAACTGGGGCCACGCGGAAAGCGACAGCATCCGTGGCCTTCTCGGCCCCGTCGGTCACGGTCATGTGGACGATGGCAGTGCCATTCCAGCCGTCAGCACGTCGGACATCTCGCGCGTCAATACCAAGGGACATGCCTCTCTTGAGCTCCTGTGCCGTGAAGACGTGGTCTGCTGCAATGTACTTCCAGGCGTCGCCGTCTTTCTGGAAGATGCGTACGCTCTTGGCGGCCAGGTCGTCCGTAACGTAGACAGAGCCTGTGGCAGAGGCACTAACCTTGCAGTTCGCGAGGACGAGGATGGGAGCCAGGTATTTTGGGTTGCGTTGAACATTGTCCGAAGAGTCGTTGCAAGAGTTGCTAACGTCGTTCAGGATTTTGATCTTGTCATCCACGTCAATTGTCTGATTCATGATGTTGGCCCATGTGTCGTCTATTTCAGTGGCGCACCGGCCGTCGGAGTCTCCAATGTTGGGTAGGAAGAGGGCACCTCTGGTCTCGGTCCACTGGTCTTTCTTTTCGGCATCCGTCTTGGCATCGATGATTCCATCCCGGTTGGTATCCGCCAGGATCGTGACTTTCAGGGCACACGCGAGAGGAGCGCACGCTATGACGGTTACTAACGTACGCACCAGAGCGACAGAGGTGTGGCGTGTTCACTTACCGAGGGCGAGTGCCGCCGTTTGGAAGTTGATTCTCATTATCAGGTTTTGGAAGGTAATGACTGGGGTACTTTAGGCAAAGTAGATGGACGTCTTGCACCGAAGAAGAGAAGACCTTGGCCATTCCAGTCCGATCCTCAATGGAGGGTTCCCGAGAATATATCATAACATCATAGGCTTCAGAAATGTCCAGAGTCCCGTTTGCTAGGTTTGGGTCTTCTGGATCAAAGTTATGTTCCTTAGCTCAGGAGGCCTGCCCAGGAGGCCTACCTAGGAGGCCTGGTCACCCAAGAGGAAAGCGAGAACTGAGTCTTTGTTGACCTTGTGCAACCGTTTCGATCCTAAAAGGCTGTTCATAGCGTCTGGCGGGCACTCACGCTGTGTCGTAAACCTAGAGTACTCAAATTGGCCTTCAATTCAAGGTTGTCTCCCCTTGTGCGTGCCTCTGGATGCTAGCTACCCGGAGCATGAGATCCACAGACCACAGTCAGGGGCACATCTTGGCGGAGCCGACTGTTACTCTCATTAAAAGCTGCAGAATAGTCCTCTTTGTCAGGGCGCTTACTTTTTTATGCAGTAGAGGAAATGAGAACACCACAAACCGACAGCCTTAGGGGTAAACAAAGGGGAAGAGGGCGGAGGGAGATGCAAGCTTCCGGCTGGATGCTGTTGTAACTATATGTTACTTTTCCAGGATGATGTTCACCAACGGCAAGCTGTACTGCCCAGCAACACGCAGGTTCTGTGTTCTTTTAGGTTACTGCCGTAGTTTGAAACGGGACACCAGTCATGTCTGTACCGCGCCCTGAAGGTTACATGTTCAACAATACGGACGACTAGCGTGAACCCCCTGCCCCCCCCCCCCCCCAAGGATGATGACTTTTAGTCAAAAAGGGACCTTCGTCAAATTGGCGGCAACTCTCGAGGTAGTGCCAGCATACATGGTAGCAACTGTGTGGTGGTGAAACAGGCCAGGTGGGAGGGGAAAAGGATAATGGATGTTGCACTGCTCCCTTGCGCAGTGCATTGGATGCGACTTACAAGTTATTTACGTCTAGTTAAAATGGGTCCCCGACCTTTGACTTCATTGGTACAGCCCGCCCTAGTCCCAACTAAGGTTTCCATCTCTTTTCAGTTCGTTTAATCGTACACTTGACATCTCACATGCATTGCGCCGCGCCGCTCTCGTCTTTAGATGAAGGGTTAGCAATCTCAAACAGACACAGCCAAGGCAAACGTGCTACTCACTGCTAATCATCTTGCCGACAGCCTGTACCAGACTAATACACATGACAATGGTGCCAAAAACAACAATAGCCATGGCCAGGTAAGTGCGCCAGGATCGCGTCGTCAGCTTAATGTAGCACAACGGCGGCAGGATATATGCCATGGCGCACGCGCTGGTGGCGCCGACGAGCTCGAAGACAACGCCAACATCGCAGGTCGTGAGGCTGATGACGGTAGCCGAACCCACGAGCGCCGTGCTGAAGATGAGGTGCAGCTTCAGGTTGAAGGGCTCACCGGGATAAAAGTAGTTGAACATGACCTCGCGGCAGACAAACGCCTCGAGGGGCAGCGTCGTGAGCATGTTGAGGCCGAAACAGAGGCGAGCAATCGTCACCATGACATTGTCGGCGGGGAAATTGTTGAGAACGTTACCCAGCGTCTTGTCGCCAAATGTCAGGAAGCCGGCCAGCGCCATGAGGAGACAGAAGACCATGGAGATGCCGGTCGAGTAGTGGGTGACGCGGGAGAAGCGGTCAATCGTGGGCGTCTTGAGGGAGCCGTAGATGAGGAGCGAGTTGTGGTGGCACACAAAGGCTGTTGTTTCTCGTTAGCTGTGCTCTGCGGACGATCATCGGCGGCGGACGGTGTCTACCAAAAGAGATGACGCCAATGGCCTCGAAAATGCCGCCGTTGATGGTCAGGAGTGCTGGCGTGAAGGAGCCCCGCTCAGATCTGGGGGTCAGCAGGCCCTGGACGACGACCGTCACCACAATGACACCCATACTGACGAGGGCCAACGTGCTCGCCTTGGCCAGCTGCTCATGGTTAGCGACACGCGCCCTGCTGGTGATGGAGGAGGGCAAAAGGGACATGGGTACCTTGGAGATGTCTCGGTACAACGTCAGTGGAAAACTGACGCCCATGATGAAGACGGCAATGACAAATTGACGGTTCGCCAAAAGCCACAGGACTGGCGTCTCCCGCAGATCGGGCCAGATGGCCAAGAAGACATGAGGTATAGAGTCGCCGACAATGACACCAAAAGCCACCATGCCGCCAAAGGCAAAAGCCCATTGCGCCACGGAGATGGCGATGAGGCCCGGCCTGCCAAAGCAGTGCTGAACCGTGCCCTGAAAGCTGTCGCTGCCACTGAGCTTGCTGTTGATGACGATGAGGCAGATGGTCCAGTCGACGACAAAGGTCAGGCCGACGAGCAGCACGACGCCCGCCAGCAGGCCGGCCTGTTTGAAGGCGTAGGGCTGACCGATGATGCCGGCGCCAATGATGGAGTTTGCCATGTTCATAAAGGCCATGCGCAGCCCGGATTTGGGCCGCTGGCGCTGCTGCTCGGCCCAGTCGTGGACATCTTCGTCTTCGGCCCAGGGACTGTTGGCGAGGGCGACAGAGGGCGCCTCGATGTCGGTCAGAAGGGGGTGGTGCTGGTCGTCGCCGTGGCCGTGTTGTTCGAAGTAGCCAGGGGGTTCCTCCATGTCGAAACTGCTTGCGCCATGGCTCGAGCTCGGGGCGGGTGCTTCGCGTATGGAGGGTGTCAGGTCGAAGCGGACGCGGTTTGACGTGCGCGGAGACTTGGCGTTGGTGTCGGCAAGGGGATCGTCGGCGAGGAGGCCGAGATCTTCTTCGGAAGAGGCATGGTCCTCGCCAGTGGAAGCTCCATGAGTCCGAGCCTGAGGCATTGTACCAGGCAGGCTGTATTATGGCCGTGGCATCGTCGGTAAGTCGCGGCGGCTGCGTGGCGCGTTACTGGAGCAAGAGCTGCAGTGGTGAGGCCAATGTGGTGCAATGCAGTGAACGGAACGGGAGGAAAGTCGACAGTGGACGTGGTTCGTGCGGTTGTGGCCGGAATGCTTGATGTGAGCCTTGTCGCGGTATAGGGAGGTTGAGTGGCAGAGAGCTAGGTAGCTACCTTAGGTATCTGCAAGTTGAGGCCAGCGAGCCAGGGGGAGGTTCCACGAGCCAAATTATCAGATGTCGTGGGTAC
Organism: Verticillium dahliae VdLs.17; assembly: GCF_000150675.1. NCBI lineage: Eukaryota > Fungi > Ascomycota > Sordariomycetes > Glomerellales > Plectosphaerellaceae > Verticillium > Verticillium dahliae. Next base: position 106,435 of record NW_009276934.1, read on the forward strand.
CTACCATGTACCTACCATGTAAGCACTTGCTGAGTAGGTAGGTGCTACCAAGGAAAACCCTTCTTAGGGAGGGAATAGCCACCTGCCCGCTATTGTGCACCTAAAACAGGAGACAGGAGCATCCCGCGTCCACTGGGGCGCGCCTTCCCCCAACGCCCAACGCCGGGGGGCTCCCGCCTATTTGGGTCGTCAGATGAGAATGTCGCTTCACGTATCGATGCTCTGCAGCATGGTGCAGGAGACTTGGATGTACATGTCTGACAACGTCCGCTAGTCCGTTCTGAGACGGGTCTCCTCCATCTTCCCCCCACCAAAAGCACTTTCGTCTCTTCCATGAGACCTCTCGAGCCAAGGCCCTTGGTCCTCCTCCACCTTGCCTATGCCTACCTGGGCGGCACCACGACACCCACTGCACCACTACCTCGACCATCCATTTACATGGCATTCCCTTTAGACCCTCGGGTCTCACAGCACCCTCAATACCGAGACGGGCAGTAAAAACACGGTCTGCTTTGCGCGTTATCGGCCAGATGAGCGACTTTATCGCTCGGAGCCACCACGCGATAACCCTTGACCGGCCACCCCTCTGCACACTACACCCACCAACACACGACGACGACCGAAAAGAGAAAGAGGAAGAAGCTTTTCAGCCTCTCTGCCTTTTGCCCTGTCTCTCTGGCTTATCTCGCAAGACTCGACCCAGGTTGCTTGACAGCCGCCTCGCCCGCCCGCTCGCCCGCTCGCCCGCCCCCCTAAGCCTGCTACGAGGCCTGCCCGGCATGCACTGACTGGCTGGCAACCCTCCTCTATCGGACCCCCCCTCCAGCACTGGACACCCAGCACCTCCTCTTGTTATCGAGACCACACTGACGTGACGAGTCCTGAGCTCTTCTCGGGCAGTCCTGAAGGCGAAGGCTTGCGGTCGCATCTTCTTTCATCATACCATTCATTCCAAGTCTCATGCTCGTCCTGGCAACCCTCCATCGACCATAATCTATCGTCGAATTCTGAAAGATCGCCATGACAATTTTCTCCACCTCTCGATCCCTTGGTCCTGCAGCCAATGACACATACACCTGATCAACATCATCGCATCTTCTGTGCTATCTCTCACACCTCTTAATCTATCTCGCCACGATGGATCCGGCTGTCGCCTTCGGGTCCATGGATTTGCCAACCCCTACGCCAGCGGCCGCCGCCGCGCCTGCGCCCGTGCCCACACCGGCACATGCCGCAACGCCTGCCCCGATGCCACCACCTGCTGGTTCGGGCTCACTGCCATTCCCCTCGGCTTCAGCCCCTGGATCCGGCTCGACTGCCGCTCCCATCTCCAGCCACGGCCCCAGTCCCGGTCCTGGCGGCCACCTTGCTCACGGCCATGGGTACGCCCACGGTCACAGTAACCCGTCCGGCCTCGGCCACGGCCTCGGCCCCGACTCTCACAATGCCATGTCTTCTCAGAGCCGCCCGTGCGACATTTGCCGCCAGCGCAAGACCCGATGCGTTCGTGAGGAGGGTCGCGACAAGTGTGTCATGTGCACCTTTCACGGCCAGCCTTGCACCTACCTCCGCGGGCCCTTGCCTCGCAAGCGCCGCAAGGCTACCGACCCCGCCGAACACCGTTCTCAGCCCAACGGCTCCGCTGGCGCTTCTTCATCGGCAGCTTCCACTTCAGGCCCAACCTCGGCACCGGGCGCAGCCTCGACATCTGTGCCCTTGCCCCTGGACCATTACGAAGACCTCGAGTAGGTACAGGCCAACTGCTCTCCCCTCCATTCACTAACATGCGTCAGGCAAACGTCACCAGAACATCTCGAGGCTCTTTCTCCCTCACTCGCCGGTTCAGACCAAGTCGGCTACTCCTACATTCACCATCAGCCCTCCCTACTCGATGGCACTCTCGGCCTGCATCTCAAGACGCACTCCGAGTATATCGGGCTGACCAACTACAGAGAGCCGTGCCTGCTCGACCTCCACCGCGCCGAGGACTCGACCGCCAGATCTGTCCGCCGTCTCGATGACCAGACCGTCTTTCTTATTCACAGAGACAAGGAAACGACATCGGAATCCCAGCGCATAGCTGACCTCGATGCCATCGAGAAAGTCGTTCATCCACTGGGCTCGTCCCTCGTCAACCTCTACTTCCGTATTGTGCATCCCAGCTTTCCAATCCTCCACAAGAAAGTGTTCCTCGAGAAGTATGCCCGGTCGTATCACGAGTTCTCCCCGCCGTTATTGGCTGCTGTCTATCTACTCGCTCTCGACTGGTCTCTGTACGATCGCACACTGGCGACATCCTCCTGGCAACCAGATCAGACGGCTCTCGAAGCTCTCGCTCTACGAACCATGAGTGATGACATGAAGCGGCCGAAAATTTCGACTCTTCAGGCTGGTCTTCTGATTCAACAACGTGCAAAGAACAATACCTGGAACGTCACTGCCCAACTCATCGCTTTGTCCCAGGGTCTTGGTCTTCACGTAGATTGTAGTGACTGGGCCATTCCGGAGTGGGAGAAGGGACTTCGTCGCCGTCTTGCCTGGGCCTTGTTCATGCAAGACAAATGGGGAGCTCTCGTTCACGGCAAGCCGTTTCTCATTCGTCCGAATGAGGACTGGGATGTCCAGCCATGTTGCATCGAAGACTTTCCCGAAAATGCCGCTGATGAGGAACACGACCCGGAGGGCAGTTCCGAAGTAGTCGTTGGTCGTGAGCTATTCCTGCGTCATATTGAGCTGTCACTCATCTTGAGCGATGTGCTACGGACGTTCTACACGGCCAAAGCCACTAGGAGAGGGGGTACGCTGGACCAGATCGGCACCATTGGCGTCGCCGAACTTGCTAAGCCTATTGTCATGATGCTGCGAGAATGGTACAACGGGTTGCCCGAGGCATTGCAGCTCCGGGACACCCGCCTCAAGAAGTTATGTGCGAACGGTAAGAGAAATGCCCGACGCTGCGTGAATGCCATGCAGTGAACCACAACTCACAGTCTCCAGGCTCTCTCCACCTGTCGTACACTGCCATCGACTTGGCCCTACATCGAGCCATGCTTCGCAACATCAGCTCATCAGCTCCTAGAGAGCTGCGCAACGCTATTCGAACAGGGGCCCGTTCTCGTCTTCTTGCCGCTGCAACCATCATTTCGAATCTGCAGCCGGAGCATACGCAGTCTTTCTGGGGTTTCATGGCCTCTGCTCAGCTAGCAAGCATTGGCACCTTTGCCGGACTCCTTTGGGCCACCAGTGATGACGACGCGGAGGCCTCGTTCTACGCAGAGCGCGTTGAGGAGTATCTTTGGAGCTTGCGCGTACGGAGCCAGGCTGTGCCCTTCGCACGAGAGGCCCTTCGACTCCTGGAAGCCGAGGTGGGCGGGCTTGGTCCGGTACGGGCAGCAGGTATGCCAGGAGAGGTCATGCGAGTATGACATGGCCCAGAATTGGTGAAGTGATCATTTGGATGACTATATGCTGTTTCTTGGGGATCAAGAGGCGCGTCCATATCTTCCGATCATATTTCGGGCCTCACTTGTCACCCTGTCAGGGACTTCGGTCGGCAAAACGCGCGACTCATCCACTCAAAAGTGTGTCTCTTCAAGGGCCCGCCGCCGCCCGATGACCCAACATGGGCTGCCTGCGGTTCTCCACGGGGTATTGAGCTTGCGTCAGTCATGTGCTGTTGGCGTGTTTTTGCGACACATGCGTGCAGCTCCCCTCTAAGCAGTGGCTGAGCATGTCTTTGGGTCGAAGATATCTACCACAGGGTTCCGAGGACAAAACCGTACATTTCAGAACCATTGACGGACGAGCGATTGCGAACAGTTGTTGGAGCAATCAACTTGACCCATTGACTTAACAGCAACTTGGAGAAGTCTAGCGCTAAAGAGCACTCTGAAGGCCGTCAGTCAACTAGGAATAGCAACTCTCGGCAAGGCGTCACGTTCTGCGACGTCCCATGTGCCTCATTCCGTTGAGGTCCAGGCCTGTTACCTCCTCCACCAGCCGCCCATAGAGGGCAGTTCTCCAGAAGAACAAGATACGTGGCGCACTCCAGACAGTATGCCAATGCATACTGGAAACCCGCCCCAGGCAGCACCTTCAAATCAGGCTCGGCGCCAAGAATACACTATCCAGAGTAGATGTTCCTTTCCGTGGGTGCGAGTTCGAGCCTGTCATTGACCAGACAAAGGTGTTGCGATATTGTTCACGTGGTTTTATTTGGAAAGTCGCGATGACGTCGAGGGACCATGAGAAGCCGGGTGTGTTGTCAGGGACACCGAACCTCACTCTAAGGAAACGAAGTCACGACTATGACGGGCTTCACTCAGGACTCATACATTGAGTCGGCCTTGTCAATCGTCTTCTTCACTCCGGGCCTCGATCTCTCCTAGGCTGACAAGTTTGAGTTCTCGAGGCCCACGCCGCTCAACACTAGCCCTCCAGAATCGTCACAGAGCCCCCACGCGGCGTTTCGACGGCGCACAAGATGTCACTCGGCGTCACTTGTGCCGTTCTGGTTCTCGTGGGCATCTTGGTCTTCTGGCGAGCTGGATGTGCGCTGCCTGAATGAATCTCCCAACCGCTCAAACAGGCCTCGGGCAAAGAAGAAACGGTGGTACCGCCACGACGAAAGAGCTGTCAGTACGGATGAAGCTTACGAGCTTGAGACGAAGGATGCACATGTGAAAGTATGTCACCCGTCCTCGAAGGAGCCGCCATTTGCGGTCGAGGCAGTGAACAATCTCAGTACGGCGACTGTAATCTGTAAAACTTTACGTGTGCTTTTATGAGATGCTTTTTGAAGCGGGGGTGTCGGATTGCGTGTCTTGTCTGTGAATCATTTGCGTTCGGGAAGGTCGCGAGATCTGAAAAGTTTAGTCACATATGAGCGTTCTAGTTGGAATCTGACACAATATCAAACTATCATTGCCAGTCACGCAGGATGGATGTATCAAGGCCACCAGCAATACTGTTCAGTCTCTACATGCGACATCTGGCCCCTCTGATCTGGCAAGTATGCAGAGCACCTTGATAGGCATGTACCGAGTCACCACTACTGAATCATCAAGAGCCAAGTGAAGTGTTGTTCATAGCTGAGCCTCAAGTCGTTCATCATAACTATCGTCAAAGGCAAAAACAATCTTAAAGCGCCGTCACGCTCGAAATGGCACACCACATGACACGCACGCTCAGACAGCCGAGATGACGAGTAAATCATCGTGCGGCCCGACAATCTCGCCCTCCTCCACAAACACCCGCGTGACCCGTCCCTTGACGGGGCTGGAAATCTTAATCTCCATCTTGTTGGACTCGATCCAGACAAGCGCATCCCCGACCTCGACCTCGTCCCCCTCCTTGACGACGCACCGCCAACACTTGCCCGGCATCTGCGCACGCACGCGCTCGCCGTCGACGTCCTCTCCCCCGAGTGCGCGTTTCTCCCCCTCGGGAGCCTCGTAGGGGCGCAGGAGTTCCTCGAGGAAGGGCGCGTTGTGGAAAGCGGCCTCGCGCGCGGCCACGACGGCGTCGAGCTCCGTCTTGTTCGCTGCAAGCCACGCCTCATACGTCTCGAGCTCAATGGTGCCGGGTTCGGCGTGCACGAGCGTGCTGGCTCTGCCCTCGCGTACGGCGGCGTCGAGTTCTGCTTCGGAAATGGGGTAGAAGGAGATGCGGTCGAACAGGCGGAACATCCACGGCTTCTTGGCGGCGCCCCCGTTGCTCCTCGTGCTGGTGGCGAGAACCTCGTCCCAGATGGGGATCGTGCGACCGACGAGCTGGTATCCGCCCGGCGAATCCATGCCGTATATGCACATGTAGTTGCCGCCGAAGCCTACGGCGCCGCACGGCGTGAAGGAGCGCGAAGGGTTGTATTTTGTGCCCGTGAGGCGGTGGCGCGGGTCAAGAGGCACTGTGCAAGGGGAGCCAAGGAAGACGTCGCCGAGGCCAAGAACGAGAAAGGAGGCGTCGATAAGAATGTCAGAGACGGCGTCGCGCGAGGGAAGGGCGTTTAGCTGCTGCAGAAAATCGACATTGCTCGGCAGCCAAGGAGCCTTGTCGCGGATGGTGGCAGCGTAGCGAGCGATGGCGGCCTGAGACACGGAGTCGTCAAAGACGAGGGGAAGGCGGAATGATCGTGATGGAAGAGAAGACGGAGTAGACGCGTTCTCGTGGATGCGAAGCGCGTCGAGCATCGTCTGGGGCGAGATGCCTGCTGCGTACTGGACGTGGAGGGTGCGAACACCGGGCGTGAGTTCTTCCACGCCAGGAATGGACTGCTGTTTGTGCCGATCAATGAAAGAGTAAATGAGGAAACTTGTGCGAAGCGAGAAGTCATCTTCGCCAAACTCGAGCAGCATCGCTCTATCACCTGCCTGTCGGCACAGAACCTGACAACCACCGCTTCCAATGTCGCCGAGCAGAGGCTTCAGGTTTTGGTGTGGAGCACCGTGGCCATTGAGAGCAGGAATCTCATACTGTGGAACAGACGCGAGCTCAGTAATCGCCTGCTCAAGAGCGGCATCTCGTGTGAGAGCTTCTTCGGCGCTGATTGCCTGGAACCTGACGCGGTCACCTGGTCGCATTTGGCCGAGCTTCCACATCTCCGAAGAAGCAATAACGCAGAAGACGACGAATCCTCCGAGGCTGGGACCGTCGCATGTCAGGATGACTGCTTCGTCACCAGTGAAGCTGACACTGCCCACCGAGTACGGCGTGTCGTGTATGTTCGAAGGGTGAAGACCAGCGCCGCCACCTGTGCGTCGCGCCCACTGAGGCTTGGGACCCGTCAGGCGGATGCCAAATCGATTGCTATTATAGTGAACAGACCATTCCTCCTCGAAGAGGGTGTCGAGTCCCTCAGCAGCGAAGAAATCAGGGGCACCATGAGGGCCAGGGACGACCGCCACCTTCCAGACGGCATCCGGTTGAACAGGAATAGGGGGCTGAGGGGCTGGAACCACCGAGACCAGTGCATCAGTCGCTGTAGCTTGACCGAGAGGAAGAAGATCGCCCGAGCGGAGGTTACGGCCATTGTGCCCACCAAGTTGGCCCAAGGCAAAGGTAGATCGGCTTCCAAAGACTTCGGGTACATCAACGCCGCCTCGGATGGCTAGGTACATACGGTATCCGTTGATCGCTCTGCCGATAGCCAACGTCTGGCCGCGTCGGACAGAAAGAGCGATGTTCGTCTTCGCAACTTCCCCATCAATCTTCACCTCGACCTCGGCACCAGTTATGGCAACGATCGCATCGGAATGAAAGAGGAGCGATGGTCCCTGAACCGTCATTTCCAGGCCCGCGGCGCGCTTATCATTGCCCACGATGCGGTTGGCCAGCCTGAAAGAGTAATCGTCAAAGGGGCCGGAAGGGGGTACGCCAATATGCCAGAACTTCTTGCGGCCTGGGAAATCCTGGACGGCCGTCTGCGAGCCTGCTTCAACAACCTCAATAACTGAAGCCTCAACCTTGAAGTTGTTCAAAGACGACGTGGTGAAGTCTCCCGACCGGAAAAGTTCAGATCCGATGATTTGGCGGAGGTATCCGAGGTTCGTCTCAACGCCTGTAATGGTCGTCTCAGCCAGCGCGAGTGCCATCTTCTCAAGCGCCGATGCTCGATCATCAGCAACGACGATGATCTTGGCAATCATGGGGTCGTAGGAAGAGGAAACGTCCATGCCAGCCTCGACCCATGTGTCGACTCGCACATTCTTCGGAAGGACTACATCGAGAAGGCGCCCAGGAGAGGGACGGAAGTTCTGCAGAGGGCTCTCGGCGTAGACGCGCACCTCGATAGAGTTTCCATTGACAACAAATCCTTGCTCGCGATTGAGAAAAAGATCATGGCTGTTTCCAGAAGCAATCTTGACCATAGCTTCAACGAGGTCCAATCCGGTGACCGACTCGGTCACGGGGTGCTCAACTTGCAGTCGAGTATTGACCTCAAGGAAGTAGAACTCTTCCGTGTCAACATCGTAAATATATTCGATCGTGCCGACGTTGCGGTACTTCACCGCTTTGGCAAGGCGCTTGGCTGCTTCTCTCATCCGGTCCCGGACAACCAGCGGCACAAAGACGGCGGGGCTTTCCTCGACGACCTTCTGGTTTCTTCGCTGCAGCGAACAATCCCTTTCGCCGGCGGTCGTGAAGTTGCCCTCGCCGTCGCCCAGCATCTGAACCTCTATGTGCCTGGCATTCTCGATGAAATGCTCAACAAACATGCCAGCGTCGCCAAAGTTCGCCTCGGCCAGTCTTTGCACGCTGTGATACGCCTCAGTCAGGCTCTTTGCGTCATTGCACCGACTAAGCCCAATGCCGCCACCGCCGGCCGTGCTCTTGAGCATTACGGGGTATTTGATGCGCTCAGCTTCGGCGAGGGCCTGGTCGACGCTCTCGAGGAGAGATTTGCTCCCGGGAACGACAGGAACGCCAGCCGAGATGGCGACCTCGCGCGCAAGGTGCTTCAGACCCAGCTTGCGCATCTGGTCGGGCGTAGGGCCGATCCAGACAAGGCCCGCATCCTCGACTTGTGAGGCAAAGTCGGCATTCTCAGCGAGGAAGCCGTAGCCCGGAATGATGGCCTCTGCGCCAGACTCTTTCGCGAGTTTGAGGATCTGCTGCCCATCAAGATAGGTCTCTGAGACGCTGTTTCCCTCGAGAGCCAAGGACAAGTCGGCATCACGGACGTGGTGCGCTTTGGCATCGGCGCGGGAATGTATGGTTACGGCTTTGATACCCAGCTTGCGCAGCGTCTTGATAATGCGCACAGCTATCTCGCCACGGTTGGCGATGAGCACCGTCTTGATCTCGCGGGCGAGCCTCTTCGATTCAGCTGTCTGTGGCTTTTGCGACGCCATGAAACCACGCCAGCCTCCAAAAGATGTGATGTCGATGGCGCCCTCGAGGCCATACGGCTCACAAATGAAGCTATGTGCCCAATTGCCGTCCTCGAGCTCGACGGATCCAATGCCGAGAGGCGTCGCGATGGTCTTGACAAATGACGCCAACTCAGACCGGGGCAGATTCCACACCTCGACTTCTATGGAGCTTCCACCCTCACGGACGCGTTTCAACCCAGGTTTCTTGATGGGGCTGCCGGTATCGAGAGAGAAGAGCTGATAGTTGGAGGACGTCTTGGTGGCTCTGTCGAACACGGCGCCCCGGCAGGTGAGGTCTTTGTTCAGGGGAAACCCCGTGAGATGAGCGCCAACAACGACGACGGCAATGGTGGTCTCGTTGATGACATCTTTGACTGGCTCTAGAATCTCTGCCTTGGTAGCTCCCAGCGGCCTCGGCGCCGTGGAAAGCCACTCCCTTGCCAAGGCCATCAGCTTCGGCTCCTGCCACATGGTCGAGATGAGCGTGATGCCAAATGGCAGTCCGTCCGCTCTGAAGCCGGCGGGTACTGACAGCGCTGACCAGTCCAGAAAATTGACAAAGTTGGTATATGTTCCCAGGATGGCGTTTTCTTTGATTGGCTCTCTCTCCAGGTCCTCGATCGTAGGAAACGTCGGTGCCGTTGGCACGAGTATGGCGTCGAACTCGCCAAAAGCCCTTTCAATATCCCTCGTGAGGTCCTGACGACGGTACTCGGCCGCGAAAAGGTCGGCCGCATTGAACCCGCGGGCCTTGAGGACAATGGTCCGCACCGTGGGGTCCATATCCTCCTCATGCGCCTCGATAAAGTCCTTGATCGCAGCGTACCGCTCACCGACCCAGGGACCCTCGTATAGTAGGTTCGCAAGCTCAAACAGCTGCGAGAAGTCGCGCGGCACAAGAGTCCACCCGAGGCTCTCGGCCTTGGCGATCGCCCTGACGTAGGCAGCCTCTTGTTCCTCCTGGCCATACCACTGCGGATCGCTGCAAATGGCCATGCGGCGGCCGCTGGCGGCGGAGATCTCTGGTCGCTTGCGGGAGAACGAGTCGGCGAGGTCGTAGCCCTCGGCGGCGGCAAGGGCCGTTTCGGCATCTTCGGTCGTCAGGGCAAAAATAGAGACGCAATCGAGGCTGCGACACGCCGGTACAACGCCTGCTGTGCTGATGGCACCCCTTGTAGGCTTCAAACCTATGAGATTGTTGAGGCCTGCGGGGACGCGACCGCTGCCGGCCGTGTCGGTGCCAAGACTGAAGGGAACTATGCCCCTGGCAACGACAACGGCGCTGCCAGAACTAGAGCCGCCGCTGACCCGCTCGAGGTCGAAAGAGTTCCTCACAGCTCCGTAAGGTGACCTTGTGCCGACCAGACCTGTGGCAAACTGGTCGAGGTTCGTCTTGCCAAGAACAATAGCACCGGCTGCCTTGAGGTTGGCAACAACGGTCGAATCTTGCTCGAGGGGCCCCTTGGCGAAACTGGGACAGGCGGCGGTGGTAGGGAAGCCGGCAACGTCAATGTTGTCTTTAGCAGCAAAGGGAACGCCGAAGAGGGGGAGCGAGGCCGGGCCAGCAGTGGCACTAAAATCCTCGAGATGGCGCCATTGGGTTTCGATCTGAGCGGGCGTTGCGAGCGAGATCCAAGCATTGGAGTTGCGGCTCTCCTCTGAGGCGCGGAGGGCTAATAACCGTTCAAGGCCGCCACTTGCTCTTTGCGCAGTCGTCCATTCTGGGATGGTAAGGGGAAAAGGTTCGGTGACTGTCACCATCATCAGTCTCTCGGATCAAGATGGTCAGGAAAGGGAAGATGGAGACCATACCAGATATATCAAGCATGATGATTCTCAACAGATGCCGTGACGTTTCTACAGACCAAGTCCCTCTCAGGCGATCTCAAGAAACCTATATAACTCGCCCAGGGCGTCCGCCGCCGTCCACACCCAAGGCAAGTCTCGGCCGAGCCTGCGGGCGACCAGCGTGCCAGATACCACAGGCCGGCGGGGGTTTTGTTGACTGGTTGACTTTATCGAGTCAATGAGCGTTGGCCATTCAGTCTGAACCAATAAGAGAGTGCGGGATGCATTGCCGAAAGAAGAAGTCCACCATCATCAACGTGCTCGCCGTTTGGTTATATGGATTTAGTGTAGTGACTGACGCCTGCTGCAGGGACCGCTTGGTGGGGGATGAAGGAAGCTCGAGGGGGGTCGCGGGGGTGGGGAAGAAGAGGGTGGGAAGGGGGTTTTCTTGAAAGGGGTCCATAGAGGGTGGCAGATTGCCGAACCGTACAGAACAGTCGTGCGAGGCGGCGCCGGCGGGCCCTTGCGCGATAAGGGTCGTCGCCCGACGGCCCCATCAAGGTTGCTTGGGTTGGGGCTGGAGAAATAGAGATGCACACACATTCAACTAACGGATTATATGTACTACTGTATCGCAGTGTCACTCGTCTCGGTAGGAGACGCGCTGCGCGCTGGGTTCTTCCCGGCCAGCCCGAGGGGACACCCGGCGGCCCGTCTCGTCACACCAAGTACGAACTTCGATCTCGGGACCTGGTCGGACGGCGCGGGTTCCCCTCTTTAGACGTAGCGGCGACTTCGCAGGCTGTCAGTGTCAGGCCTGTCGCAAATGGGAGGCTGCCCCGCCATCACACCATAGTATCATACATCTCAACGATCGGAACATAAGGGTATGGTGAAAACAACGCTTTTGTGCTCAATTACAAGGTAGTACAGGCAAGAAATGCAAAAAGGGCCCATCCTGGGCTTGCCAGTTCTGCCACCTGGCGCTGATCCTCTCATCAGCATAAGGCAATCATCTTTCCTCCCCTAGGGTATCATATACGTCCAGATCCTTGCGTCCGTTACTGAAAGCCAGCTCTGTTCTGATGACGATGAACCGCAAGACTTATCGTCTCGTGGAAACCAGTCAAGCTCATCAAGATGATCATACATCACAGCTAATAGATCGCCGCCATAGCAGCCATGGCAAACACCGCTGAAACCACGCCGTGCGAGCGTAGCTGTGCACCGGATGATGGCTCGTTCGTCTGGGCCGCGTCAGCCCCGCTCGTGCCCGTCGTTTGCTGGTCGGATTGTCCCTCCAACGATTGGCCCGTCGGGATGGACGGCTCAGGTTGGGTGACGCCAGTGGAAACAGTTGTCGGTTGGCTGTCAGGCACGGCCGGTTCGGCGCTTGGGCTATCCTGACCCTGTTGCTCGCTCAACGTCGGACGAGGACTAGGGTTCGCCGTCGAGGCTTGCGCTGAAGTCGTCGTCTTCGCCGTGGGCGACGCCTGCTTGGTCGTCTCGTCGGCATTGCTGTTTTCACTCTCAGCACCGGGAACAGGAGCCCTGTTGGCAAAGCCTGTGGAAGTTAGTCAAGAGTGTTCCCAAGAGGCGGGATGAAGATGAAACCTACCGATCCGCTTTTCGTCGGCGTCAAACACAGCATACACATTCTTCAAGAAGAGATCACCGAGGAGCCAGGAATTCGGGACGACCTCATGACCATAAATGTTGCTCGTGCAGACGCCGTCCTTGGGCTTGGATCTCCAGTCCTTGGCAGAGATTGTGTAGCTGACACCGGAGAAGATGTACGTCACCTCTTCGTTGCTGTCACAGGGGACGGTCCAGGTGGTGCCATCGGAAGAGGATGACCCGGGAATGTTCTCGTGGAAAGCCTTGACGTCGCTTTCGGGTCCAAACACGTACGAAGTGCCCGTGTCAATATAGGCGAGCTTGCCCTTGACACCGGCCTTCTTGCCGTCATACGTGAGACCGTCCATGGGAACGGCCCAGTCCCCATTGCTGGAGCCCACATCAGTGTACGTGAAGTCGCCGATATATTTGTCGTTGTTGCAAGCGCCGAAGCTTAGCTCTCCGGTGTTGGGTCCATCGGCTGCCCTGTTGATGAAGACGCAAAATATGTTCTTCTCGAGCGTCTTGGAATCTGCAACGATGTTCATAAAGTTGTCTGATTCGCCACCGGAGAGAGACAAGCCGAGGATACCGTCGAAGGGAAAGTGGTTGAAATCATCAGACGTCTCGTTAGCAACGCCAAACTTGAACTTCAGGTTCATGCCCGCAACGTTAATCGAATCCGTGACCTTGGAGCCCTTGACGGAACCTGATCCGTATTTGACTGAATAGTGCTCGTCGACGCGCTCGAATGTCTTCGAGTCGTCAGGACCAAACGAGTTGTGAAGGCCGCAAGCCGGCGAAGCACAGTCAGAGCCCATAACCCAAGATGTACCCGCACCGGTGTCGACAAGCATGTACAGCTCCTTGCCCTCTGATCCAAGCTTGGCCTGAACAAAGTAGGAAAAGTCTGAGCCATCCTGCCAGATACCGGCACCGTATTTCTGATCGGTCTTTTCCGGCTCGATGACGCGGTACACATTTTGTCTCTTGGCCAATGCGTTCGACTCGTCCGCCAGAGGCGTGGGCTGGTACTTGGAGTACTTGCGAAGCAGCCTGGAAACAGTCTTGGCTACTGGTTCGGACTCGAAGCCTCGCTGCAGGGCGTTAACGATAGTTCATGACAACTCAGTGGGTGGTTCACACATACCCGTTGGCCGACGGGAAAGGTCGAAGGCTTGAGAGCCCCAGAGGCCCGAATGGCATTGACGACGTCTTGGGCCGTACCATCTAGTTGTGCCCTCTTTTCTGCCTTGCAATCATCGTCTTCATCGCAGCGGTAGTTCGGAAACCAGGGGAAGAAGGCATGCGACACCGTGATCCATAGCGACAGATGGAGCAGGACCAGGGCGGAACGCATGACGAGCAAGGTGTCTGGCGAAAGGAGTTGCGGGTTCCTGCAATTGAAGCTGAAGGAACCTGGTTGGAACTGTGGTCGGGTATGCTAAGATAGGAAACGCGGAAAATGATTAGTTTGCCCAGCTGGCGGGGCAATCAACCTGCTCGGGGCTGGTCGGCGTCTTGAGAAAACGTAGAGAGGCGGTCGAGAGTGCCAGACTCAGGGTCGGAAGTATTTGTCGACGGTAATTAGATATTACGATAGTGGAAGCATTGAACTGGAGCCTTCAAAAGGAGAGCTCGGGCATCCGAAATGCAGAAGCAGGGAAATGTCAAGGCACTGTACAGGGACAGGGACAGGGACAGAGATCGAAGAAAAAGAGACGACAAGAGAGTAAACACGGTCGGGACGAGTGAGGTGCTCCAGGGATCCGATATACAAGGTGGAATGTAGCGAAATGTCGAGTGCGTAAATGTGCGACGCAGGATCCAATAAGCGGTTGAAATGCTCTTCTCGTATGGCTGTAACGATGGCGGACACAGGTTCCAGTTGCGGGCTGAGACAAGGGACGCCACCAGCAACGAGGCTCGAATGGGTTCGAGACACAAATGGCGGGACCCGAAGCGAGGCGAGCGGCGAGGCAGGCTGGAGACGGAGATGCAGAGTACTGGTATGCAAACACAATGGAGAAGAGAACCCGAATGCTTCTGTTCGACAGTCTAAGGACGAGACACCCACAGCCCAGCAAAGAGATGGATGAAAGAGACGGGTCGAGGACCGGAAGGATGAGACCGAAGTAAGGGACCAAAGGAACGAGGAGGTTGGATCCTCTTGGGGTGGGGGAGAAGGGAGGTAGAGGAGGAGGTCGGAGGGGAGGCCGGTGGTGAAGGGGAAGGCAGGCAGACAAAGCGAGAGGCGAGAGGCGTGAGACGACAAGAGACGAGAGGTCGGCTCCGCGGTGCAAAAGGGCAGGAGCCGGGGCGGATTGGCTCCAATGCGCGCAGCTCTGGCACCTTGGGCGGGGACACCATGCTCGCATGTACCTCACGCGCCGATTTTCGCGCCAGGGATACCCCCACACTTGACCCTAGAGTGGCCATCCTCAGAGGATCGGCGAGGAAAGGGGACACACTTCTGGACCATCTGAGGTCCTCAAAGAGCTAGAGAGCTTGGGGAGTTCGACTTGGCCCTGGGGCAACGACGGGTCGAGCGGGCGACTGTGCGGTTCGATCAGGGGTGCCCTGGAGCGGAGGAGCAGCGTCGGGCGTCTCTCGTCCAACCACCGTCGGATTAGCTGCAGCCGTGCGGCGCGTTGATCTGGGCAGACAAGGTCGGTACATGGCGGGATCTTGGATCCCTATGGCCCTGTCGTCGTCTGAAGCTCTGATTCTGGTGGTCAGATGGGGCAGACCCTGTTGGGGATTAAAGTCGCGTCGTGTACCTGCGCGAGTCCCGATTCGGACGGCCTAGCCGTTTGCCAACCCCAGCTCCCTGTCGGATGAGCAGAAATCTGGACAGAGACGCCAGAGAAGAGACGGGAGCTACAAGACAGGCTGTTGCTCAACATTTCGGGCTGGCCTGCTGATGAAGAGCAAAGCAGAGGAAGCTCAGTCTTAGACTTGAGACCGGCTTGAGTGACACGGCGTGGTGGCTTGAGCTTCTGGACAAAACGCAGCGCCACCCCACGAGCCCTGCACAACACAACAGAGAACCTGGTCAGATACGAGAAATGGCGCCTCCGCCGTTCGTCACTAAAAGGAGAGCGGCGTCAGGCACTGCACTGCACTATCAGCGCTAATACGCAAGGGGCTGTTGGCTGGTTGGCCAGTTGAACCAACCAGGTGCTCAATGCAACCGGCCCTTCTCGGACTTGTCCTTGGGACCAGTCCTCGACAATCTTGCCAAACCAGGTGATGGACCGTTCATCATAATCAGCAAACCGATCATCTCTTTACTTATCGCGTAGGGACCTCAATGTGCAAATCCCCCAAAGGTGGCACGGATGTGATGACCTGTGAACAGACCATGTCTTGCAGCAGATAGAGGCAGGCCCTAGCAAGCCTCAGAGGTTCTTGCTATCGTACCTTTGCACCTTGGCTGAATCATCATGCTCGCCGTGGTCGCGAACCATTCCTTTGCATCAGATTGCCCTTCGCTCAAGGAGCATCGGCTTTCTTAGTGTAACAATTCCTCTCCTGTTGAGCCGCGTCGATGCCATGCCATGAATATCTTCCAGTCGGGGTTTGCAAGGATTGAGCAACTCTCATCTCTCACTGCCTGCCGTGCGAGCCGTGCCAGGGCCTGCGAAGGTTTTTGGTCCTGGCGCTATCAACAGGTTCCCACGCTTGCTCACGAAGCGCATGGCTGACTACAGAGAGTCGCAATTACCGCCCCTGATTTACTCCTGTACTCGTGGCCAGCATTCCAGCAATGCCAGCCTGAGTGAGACATCGGCAGCGGCGCGCTAATATCGTAGCTCCAGCCCTGTTCCCCCGTGGTGCCGCAAGCCCATCATCACAGAAAATGCGAAAGTTGTCATGCCACCTGTCAAGGGCGTCCGAAAGCAGCAATCCGTGTTGTCCATCCACTTGACGATGGAAATCAGAATTTCTCCACCGCTGGCTGGCCATAACCCGCATTCCACCATTGGCAGATCCCGATCTCCTTGGGCTGTGTCTCCCTCTATCCCCATGACCACTAACAAGATAGCATCCGCCGGCCGTGCGGCCTTGGCGGATCTCTGGGAGATTGAGATGAAGGCCGTTAGTTCTCGAACCGTCAGTGGCGGGGGAACACCCCTGGCTACAGGTAGCCCAGCAATAATACCAGAGTTTCAGCCTCACGTCCGTCACATCTGCCAAATCATGACTTCAGCCAAGGAGCCCCTTCGTCGGGGGGAATGCGCCAATCAGACTGGCTTGGAATTTGGTATTCCCAAATGAGCTCTGCCTTCGTGCTCAGAGCCTCGCTACTGCTTCGTCTAGCCTCTCTGATTGTCCAAACTTGTTCTTTCTCAAGGCCATCGAACCCGACCTTCCGAATCCGGCCAAAGGAACCTCAGCACTGAACTCGGTAAAATGAGATACCAAGCTGGGGTGAGAATGAGTACTGATATGTTGTGCCAGCGGTGAGTGTTGTTCGCAATCTGCGTTGAAGAGGACGAGTTTCAGCCACCAATAATCCCGCTGCTCGCTTTGCCTCGATTCTGGTTGTACCATTGCCATGCGGTCTCTAACACGCGGTGGCTTGTCGAAGCGTGATCTCCATTGTTGTCGGGCTCATTCAAAAGCTTATGATGTGTCGTTTTGAAATGGTCCAGATCCTCGATCTGGAGATCCAATGTCGCAGCTGTAGTGCGCAGGTACCACCACACCGACTCATTCGTCCATCGATAGCCCTCAGCTGTATCGAGCAGGTTTCGAAAGACATTGAGTCTCGCAGCGTTATCGCCTCTCATTTCTTGGATGTGAGCGAGCATTGACCAGCCAGATATGTCATCGTGATGAGCGAGGCTCCAGACTTCAATACTGTTCTCCAGGGATAGGATATCTTCCTTGGTCAAAACGTGTCTGGATATCTTGAGGAGCCACCGTGCGTGACACCATGCATAATAGTTCCGGGGATGCCACTCGCCCGCGGTCTTGACTATGTCGAAGCCGGCTCGGATATCGACCGCATGACCAAAGTTCCGATGTTGCTCGACCAACCATCGGCGATGGCTCCATAGCGTTGGTGATTTGGTGTGGCGATGGAGACGGCTCGTCAAAAGACTGTCGACGAACCAGCTTTCTTGGTAGAGTAATATCCGACAGTCTCGGTGTTGGAGACTGGAGATTCTACCGTTTTCTAACCTTTTGATACGAGACAACAGGATGCGTTTCCTTGTATTTGCAGCTGTGAGGTTCTCTGCATCCATCAGAAGCATCACCGCCGTGGCCGAGAGGATGTCATTTTCCGCTTGTTCAGTTGTGTTTGTGTGGGCTCTGGCGATTTGATGAGCTACAAGAAAGGCTTGTACTAGACGTAATTTTGGTATACCGATGGCGTTCTTGTCTTGAAGCAGATTTTGACCAGGCGGCGTAGGGTGACTTCGTCCTAGAATCTCGATTTCGAGCAAGCCCGCCGGGTCGTTACTAGGGTCATCTGGTGGAGCAAGAGCTCGTGAGATGTCCTCATACACCGCCGTGTGATCGCCGGACTTCAAAAATGCAACAACCTCCTTTTCCAGAGCGCGAGACATTTCAGAAAAGGCATATCGGATCTTGATGCACGCATACGACAACGTGATGGCCCATTGTCGGAATGATATGTATGCTGCTGTGAGCAAGGTGGGGGTGTATTCTGGCCAAGGTCTTATCGGCTGCCCACTCCAGTTACAGGACCTCTGACCGCCCGGCAGAAGTGGCGCATGCAATTCGCGGGGCGATGACATAGCACACGATTTTCAGGATTGTGCCATCTGACTGACAGCTCCTGACCCAACCCACAGAACCCAACTGTTACGACATGCACGAATAGTCCGACATCACGACGCTCCGCCAAACTGAGCTAAGACTGCCCGTCATGCCTTCTCTAATGCTCATAATATTTGCCGTTGAGCTGTCGGTTCGTGTCATCGACAGCATCGGCGCAGCGACGATCAACAACCTGGGAAGGTTACCTTCACCAACCTTAAAAGTTGCTGCATCTGCCCTAACTCGGAAGCCAAGCTTATGGACTCTTCTAGGCTACCTTTCCCCTCGTAAAGCTCCAGAACGGCGA
>NW_009276934.1:125239-142774 GCF_000150675.1 Verticillium dahliae VdLs.17
CAGGCATGCTTGCCTTGATCAGCGAGTTGATTACATCCTCGTAGGGCTCTTCTCACGAAAAGCCAGGCCAAGGCACAGCCTGCCCAGGTTCCTGTCCCAGCGACTGCGGGTGGTGCCGGCTCTAGTGAAAAGAAGGAGCTGTGAGAATTCGCCTCACGGATAATACAAGATGTCTTCCAGGTCATGCGTTCATTTAATGTCGTCGTGATACATCACTCATGTTTTCGGGCAACCGTTCACGTGAAACCTTCCCTGTAACATAAAACTGGCTGCGGGACGGAGAGGCCGCGATATGTAAATGGCCCGTTAAGGGTGACTACATGCCCTATGGGCAAGCTACTGATTCTCGTACCGAGATTGTGGTAATATTTGAAATGTGACTCGTGGATTTGACGCAAAGTTCTTCATGGCCGTAGCTGGAGCTTTGTAACACGTCGGAGATCACCCTTGGCAGGGCGTATGGTTTTACTCTTGGCGTCATATTGACCTCAGTTGCTCATGTAGCCTCGAAAGGCGAGCATTGAGGCTTCGAAAGCGCCGTCGTGTCACTGGAATTTGCGACGTCGTTGGGAAAACAACTAAAAATTATCCGAATCAAGCTGCCACTTGGTATACCTGATCTCGTGGACAGTTGCTCAGAGCGGAAGGCAGCGCCGAGAAGGCTCGTGAAAGAGCTTTGGTGATGTGCTGCCCAAGCGTCGGGAGAGCAGTCAACTGCCACTTTTGCAGAAGAACGCTAACCTCAAGCTCCCAAATGGTGTGTTCGGGACCATATGTCGTAGAATAATGATCATTCGCAGTTGTTGATGAAGGCAGAAGCAGAATTAAAGCGAGCTTTCCTTCAGAGCAAAAAATACTCGGATCTGAGTGGGTCCTGCATTCAATGAGAGGCTGCGCCCTGGTTTGCGGCTAGGCTGGGTCGGAACATCTGTCCTCCGAGAAACGGACCCGCTTTTATCCCTGGAGGCAACGACATTCCGAGAGTAACTTGGAAGCTTGCCTGTGATCTTGACGTCGACACGCCTCAGCAATCTTCCCACCACGTACCCCCTCTCAGCTCTGGAGCTTTCGCAACCATCAAAATGGCTCCAGCGCAGGATACCATGTTCCGCTCGGCGGACATGAGTATGGTGCAGCTGTACATATCCAACGAAATCGGCAGAGACGTCGTCACAGCTCTCGGAGAGCTTGGCCTCCTCCAATTCCGCGACGTACGCGCTTCCCCCCTCCTCCCCCAAAACCTATTCCCATAGCTCCTCAGTTAACAAAACTTCATTGCAGCTCAACGGCGAAGTCAATGCTTTCCAGCGAACCTTCACGCAGGAGATTCGACGACTGGACAACGTCGAGCGCCAATTGCGTACGTTATCGTCCGCCAACTGTTCATGTGCATTTTGGGAGCTAACCGTGCTCCAGGATACTTCTACGCGCAAATGGAAAAGGCAGGCATTCCACTGCGAAAACTCGATCTCGATAATGAAAGGCTGGCGAATCCTTCGACATCCGAGATTGACGAACTTGCCGAACGGAGCCAAAGCCTTGAACAACGCGTTTTCCAGTTGAACGACAGCTACGAGACGCTGAAGAAGCGTGAGGTCGAGCTGACGGAATGGCGCTGGGTACTTCGCGAAGCTGGCGGCTTCTTCGATCGCGCCCACGGCAATGTAGACGAGATTCGCGCGTCGACAGAGGAAGATGATGCACCTCTCCTCCAGGACGTCGAGCACCACAACTCCGCCCCAGAGGTCGAACGGTCGTTCTCAGGCATGAACATTGGCTTTGTGGCCGGTGTTATTGCTCGCGATAGGGTTGCCTCTTTTGAGCGCATCCTGTGGCGCACCCTTCGCGGAAACCTGTACATGAACCAGTCGGAGATCGAGGAACCCCTCGTGGATCCGTCGACCAACGAAACCGTGCACAAGAACGTCTTCGTCATTTTTGCCCACGGCAAAGAGATTCTCGCCAAAATCCGCAAGATTTCCGAGTCTTTGGGTGCGGAGACTTACAATGTCGACGAGAACAGCGATCTTCGCCGTGACCAGATGCACGAGGTCAACGCTCGCCTCAATGATGTTCAGAACGTCCTCCGCAACACACAGCAGACCCTCAGCGCGGAACTCACTCAAATCTCGCAATCGCTGTCGGCCTGGATGGTGCTTGTTACAAAGGAGAAAGCTGTTTACAACACACTGAATAATTTCTCATATGATAAGGCCCGCCGCACTCTGATTGCTGAGGGTTGGGCTCCCACCAACGAGGTCAGTCGCATCCGTGCGACGTTGCAGGAAGTAACAAACCGGGCTGGTCTCTCCGTTCCTTCGATCATCAACGAAATCAGGACCAACAAGACTCCTCCTACCTACCTCAAGACCAACAAATTCACCGAGGCATTCCAAACTATTGTCAATGCTTATGGTACTGCTACCTACCAGGAAGTCAACCCAGCACTTCCGGTTGTGGTCACCTTCCCTTTCTTGTTCGCCGTCATGTTCGGTGATCTGGGCCACGCCATTATCATGCTTTCAGCTGCCCTGGCCATGATCTATTGGGAGAAGCCCCTGAAGAAGGTTTCGTTCGAACTTTTTGCAATGCTCTACTACGGACGTTACATCGCTCTCATCATGGCGCTCTTCTCGCTTTTCACCGGTCTTATTTACAACGATATCTTCTCGAAGTCCCTTACGCTGTTCGACAGCGCCTGGCACTGGCGGGTGCCCGACAAGTACGTGGACGGACAGACGCTTACCGCCGCACTCAACGATTCCGGCTACCGCTACCCGTTCGGCTTGGACTGGATGTGGCACGGTACAGAGAATGACCTCCTCTTCTCCAACAGTTATAAGATGAAGATGAGCATCATCCTTGGCTGGGCACACATGACTTACTCACTGATCTTTTCCTACGTAAACGCCAGGCACTTCAGAAAGCCTGTCGATATTTGGGGCAACTTTGTTCCTGGCATGATCTTCTTCCAGTCCATTTTCGGCTACCTCGTCCTTTGTATCATCTACAAGTGGTCGGTCGACTGGAACGATCCTTCAAACCCTAGGCAGCCACCTGGTCTTCTCAACATGTTGATCTACATGTTCCTTTCACCTGGCACCTTGGATGTTCAGCTTTACCCCGGGCAGGCGACTGTGCAGGTCATTCTGTTGCTGCTTGCATTCGTGCAAGTTCCCATTTTGCTATTCCTCAAGCCCTTCTGGCTGCGCAGGGAGCACAACAGAGCTCGTGGTCTCGGCTACAGGGCCGTCGGCGAGACCTCCAGAGTCAGCGCTCTCGACGGCGACGATGAAGACGACAGCAATGGCCACGCAGTGAACGGGCGTCCCAGTACCGACTCGGTCGGCGAGGGCGTGGCAATGATCACACAGGACCTTCACGGTGATGGCGAGCATGAGGAGTTTGAGTTCAGCGAAGTCATGATCCACCAGATCATCCACACTATCGGTAAGCTGCCTTTCCTATCCGATATAGCCCCCTTGCTCACAATCATGTAGAGTTCTGCCTCAACTGTGTGTCTCACACGGCGTCCTACCTCCGTCTCTGGGCTCTGTCCCTGGCTCATCAGCAGCTCAGTGTTGTGCTGTGGTCGATGACTCTTGGCGGTATTCTCGCCTCCCCAAGCGCTACTGGTATCACTGGCGGCATTATGATCGTTGTTGCATTCTACCTGTGGTTTGTCCTTAGTATGTATTGCACCTCTGTATTTTATTCGATCTGCGCTAACTCGAGTGTCAGCCATCGCCATCCTGGTCATGATGGAAGGTACCAGTGCTATGCTGCACTCTCTGCGTCTGGCATGGGTCGAGTCTTTCTCCAAGTTCGCAGAGTTCGCCGGCTGGCCCTTCCAGCCATTTTCTTTTGCCGCGACCTTGGAAGAGTCGGAAGAGTTGTCAGAGTACCTCGGTTAAGGAACTACATGCTTCGTTCAGAACGAAGTTTTGGTGTCGGAAGAGTTGTAAACGTAGTTAGTGTTGTAAACCTATCACCTTTGTACCAATCACCATGCATTAGAGACATTCATTAGTTGCCTCAATCGCCGGTCTCTCCACGCGCAGCGTTCGTAACCTTGCAGTGAAGCGAAATATGGACATCCATTCGGTCTCCGGAAGTGGAAATACTTTTGGTGGACAGCTTGTAGTATACACCATTAACCCGGCCCTTTCCTCCGATGTTGACATCAACCCCACAGCGGCGCCGTAACCTCGGCGGCACGTTCACAGACGCGGCGCACACGATCCGCAAACGCCTTGTGAACACAATCAACCTCTAAATCTTCCAACCATACGGTAGCCTCCATCTTATCAACCTTGATGTGGATTCCTGGAACAGGGATGCCCAGTTTGTGCAGACGTTCAAGTTCTGCGCGGCGACGCTCATCAAGATCTTTGTCCCCGCCATCGTTGGACGTATCCATGGCGGAAGGATCAGCGTCCTCGCTCTCGTCCTCGCCCTTGGCATTATCCTTTGAAGGAACGGGCAGCTTCGGATCCGCAACAGGATTGACATTGTCAGCGCCGAATTGGTTCTCCACAATCATGAGGAAGCGCTCGAGTCGTTCCTCGGGAGAGAGATTAGCGTGTGGGTTATGGCCTGGGGGTCCGTGGTCATGCTGGTGTGTGTTGCCGGAACCTGAGATGGTCAGTCAAGGTGTCATCGAGGTTAGATCATCTAAAACATACGCTTTACGGCAGCGGGGCTGCTCTCCACCGAGTAGAGACAGGTCAGTACAGCGTCCGCAATGCTGTCGTTCAGAAGGTTGCCTTCCCACTCGAGCTCAACTTCGCCGTCGCTACGGTAGCGGAACGTTACGCAGCCCATCAAAAGGTATGCGGCTATTAGGCTCGCCACTTCTTCATCGGCCTCCTCTTGTCTGGTGACTTCGTTTGTATTTTCATCTGCTTCTTCATCCTCGCCATTATGCGTCTCGCTGAGCTTCTTCTTGTGCATCTCGGGAAGTTCCTCGACGGTGCCGAAAACACCCTCAAGACCCCACCGAATAAGGTCAATGCCGGCGGCGCTGAGCTTGAGGCGTTGCTTGCAGGTGATGGTCGTGGTATTTAGACCAGCGTATTCGCGCAGGTCCTCGGGTGCCATCAAAGACAGCTTGAAGTCATTTTGGACAAGGACGCCTGTAATCAGGGTGGCGTTCTGACCATCCTCTAATGTGCTCTTCGTAGGCGGTTGAATTGTGGCTAGCTTGCCGACGACCTTGGCCGTCTTGTCCTGCTTGAATGGAATGCGGAGTTCCTCGCAGTTTTTGGGACTGAAGATCTTGGCCTTGACGGATTTGTTCGCATTCAGAGACAAAAGCTTAGACTTGAGGCGCATCATATTGTGCTGTTCGCCGTGGACAAGGATCTGAGCTGATCAGCTTCTGAAAGTGCACCGATAGACCAAGGAATGGATGACAGGGACCTACCACAACTGGAGCCGCAACCTCCTCAATGAACTCGCGGTTTTCCGTTCCGTCGACGTGTGCGGCAAAGGAGTACTCCTGTACACTGCACCTCCTGGGAATCAAAAACTTCTCCCCATCTCCACCGGGACCGCGACGAGCATTGGCCATGGTCCTGCTCATCACGGCTTGGATCTGATCTGGCTCCTGCATGATCTGCTTGGCCATGGTACCTTCGACACTGTAACCGGTGATAATGACGCCGTTTTTGTCATTCGGCGCCCACCTTTCCAGCAGCTCTCGGCTAACGCCGTTTTGCAGCATACCCGGGCTGGCCAGCATCACGCAACCACCCAGATCATCGAATCGATCAAGGTTTTTCAGCGATCGAATGTAGTTGAAATCCCACGGACCACCCTTGCCACTGCCGTCACCTGATGCTTCCGCTTGTGCCATTCCTTCGCGGAAGAGCCTCTTGATATTGTCATTCATGGCTCCCACGTACGTCTGATACACGACCATGCACTTTCGGGCGAGGTTACTGGCGTAATAGATGGGGTACTTCTGGTAGTCGGGGTGCTTGCCCCAGTACTCGTCGAGAATGAGCAGTAATTCTTGAGCTCGGCCGAGGGCGAACACAGGCATCAGAACGCGGCCGCCACGGTTTAGGATGCCAGTAATGGACTTCACGAGAGCTTGCTCTCTCTCCACTCTCGGCACGTGCGACGCGATACCGTATGTCGACTCGGTGATGAGAACGTCGATTTTGACACCCTTTGGAACCTCCGCTGACACAAGATGTCGATCCTGTTCTCGAGAGTAGTCACCCGTGAAGAATATTTTGAGCCCCGCGATCTCGATAAGAAACATAGCTGCGCCGAGGACATGCCCTGCGGGGTAGGGAGTGATGCGAATGGAGGAGATGGTGTGGGTAGTGTGGTAGTCGATGGCTTCGATTTGAGGGAACGTGTTCATGTGATCTGCTTCGGTATAGACAGGCTGCGTCGAAGGGTTGGATGAAGTGTTTCCGACCCGAACGCTGTCCTGGATGAGCCACTTGTAAATGGCCTTTGTGGGATGGGTCATGAAGACCCTGCCCCTAAAGTTGGTCTTGGCCAGGACATAGGGAAGCGAGGCGGCATGATCGACGTGGAAACTGGTGCGCTGGTCAGTGTGTGTACTCGGCGCGACAGTCTACATCATGTGTTCGAAGCGCGGGGGTTGGCTTGGATGGTCACGACAGAAACAAGGCGGGCAAGGCAAGGGGGCGACGATGGGAATGAAGTTTGTATTGAGTCTGAGAACTGCGTTGAGGTAGCGCAAGATGGCGGAGAGGCGTCGACAGTGACATATGCACAACAGCAAGCCAAATAAGGCCGCCACTATCCTAGCTCTACTCGTCGCATACCACCTTGCCTGTGTAACGCCATGCCAGCATGGAGGAAGGGGAAATGTAGCTTACTGGCTGATGAGGAGCACATCAACTGTGCTAAGGTCGAAGTCGTCGAAGAAGGGCAGTGCGGCAAGACCGTCATAGGCAGGATGTTGACCGGCATCGAGCTGTAGAGGGGGTTAGCGACTGTCACTTTCGAAAGGTGCTTGTTCCCATACCATGACAGTCTTTCCCTTGTACTGGATAATGTGACATGATCGGCCGACCTCGTTTCCACCTCCGAGGCAGAGGAACATCAGTTCATCCGCTGGATCAACAGGCTCTTCCGTGACGGTGGCTGCCATGGCGGCAGCCTTGCGTTTCGCCGCCATTGTCGCGAATACCTAGATTGAGTAAATCGCAAAGTATATGGTAATCGTCGCGTCTCGTCGTTTCGTCTTCGGCGCGCGGGAGAACGGCAGGCACTGTCAGATTAGCACATTGGCGATGTAAACCCGCCCTGGAGACGTTTCCGTCTGCGCAATTGCGTTGCAGCTCAATAGCTTCAACAATGGCAGTAATGTTCGCAAGGTAGGAGGGTTGACTATTACAGGTCGGAGGACCATGGTTTGGGAGATGCATTGATGGCCCTGCCAGCAGGAAGGAGCACGGGCCATCGCGGCAATCAGGCTGCCAGTCACGTGATGATTAAGCTTCGCGACGTTGGAAATCAGTCTCTGGTGATGCTCCTTCTTTCATACACCCGGCGCGCCAGAACAGATCGATTACCTACCTTACAGCCCACCACCAACTCAACGGCTATCTTGCCATCGCTATCGTGAACTGGTCGACGAGATATCCTGGTTCTACTTCCGACGCGAACATCAAGGCTCTGCTATTTGACGCGAATCAAGCGCAGCGCATGACTGAGGTCGCGACAATCAGCATAGGCTCGACGGCCTATTGAAGCGCTCTGCGACTTCAGCCCTTCCTTCCTCCTTGCATCAACGCGACAACCGGACTCGAAAGCCGACAGGATGGCGCAGCCTCAGCCTCAGCAGCCTCTACCCCAGAGGCAGTTCTCTCCAGCTCAGGCATCGCCGTCGCCTGTTCCTCCCCAATCGGCCTATCAGTCTCCTGTCAACGCCTTGCCCCCCAACAAGCGGCCTCGTCTTTCTCCCGGTCCTCCGTCTCAGCCAGCATCACCAACCCCATACACACAGTCATATGCCAGTCCTGGCGCTCCTTCTACTCCCGGCGTCACGACCCCGGCAGCTACTCCAGTCTACCCGGCTACTCAGCAAGCTCCTCAGATGCCCGCTCAGAGCAGCTACACAACCCCATACCCGAACGGCAACGGCAACGGCAACGGCAGCAGCAACGGCAGCACTACTCCAACGATTGCCCTGCCTGAATCGCGACCGACACCTCCGCCCACCGGACCCCCCGTGCCATACACTAATATCACCTTCACGCCACCCATGTCTGCTGCCGCGACGCCGCCCCTGAACCACCAGTATCCTCAACAAACGCCGCCACTCCAGCAGCAACAGCAGCAGCAACCACAGCAAATGCAGCCGCAGTTGCAGCAGCAGCAACCACATCCGCAGCAGCAGCAGCAGCAGCATCAACAGCAGCAGCAGCATCAACAGCATCTTTATCCACAGCAACCGCCGCAGTATGCGCAGCAGCAGCAGCACCAGCAGTACCATGCGCAACAGCACCAGCAGCGCATGCAACAGGTCCCGCAGCAGCATCAGCAACACCTGCAGCACCAACAGCCACCTCAAGGTGCCATGGGTCCCCCATCGAGGCCTGCCGACCGCCCCCAGAAAGAATACGAGTACGATGTGACCGACTCGCTCGCTGGCACGGGAATCGACTTGAGGGCAGAGGAGCAGTATCTGGCTGAGCTGTTCGCCGTTGAACCCTCAATTTCCGACTCCAGGACAGGCTTCTCTATTCAGAACCCTGGGAATAAGGCGTCGTTTTATGGCGCTGGCTCTGCGAATCAGGCAGCCCAGCCCAATGGCGGCAAGTCCCAGGACCAAGTGATCGCTGAAGCGGCGGAGAAGGCTTGGCAGGCAAGCGCGAAAGCCCTTTCTGCGGAGCGGGTTGTGGAATTGAACAGCGCATTCCTCGTTGTCCCTAATGTGCAGGGGCGAGCAGAGTCGATTGCGAAGGAGCATGGGCTTACCCTCAACTGGGACATGAAGGCCTCCCAACCGATGGGTAAGATCAAGGTTATGGATGAGCACCCCAAACCAGTTAAGGTCAGCACGAAGGTCGGGCCTGATGGCGCCGTCATCAAGACTTCTGGCACTTGGATCCCTCACGATGCCTATCTGGCGGATCAGCTCGCTCTGCTTTCGATAGCTTCGAAGCAGCGGCTGAGGTCTTTGATCGAAGACGCGCATCGCATTGCCGTCACACGACAGCAAAGTTCCCACGGCGAGGTGCCTGACGAGTGGAAAGAGGCGGCAGGGCCCCTCAACACGACTCCTGCTGAGTCCAACGGCGAATTCAATGACGTTGGGGGCAAGGCTGACTCCAGCACCCAACCCCTGAAACGTGAGGCAGCAAAGACATTGCCACTTTTGTTTATGGTTCACTGACATTTGACCTCCAGGCTCTCTCAGCGCTGCCGACTCGGCCAATGGCACCCGTCCGGCCAAGCTCCGCAAAGCCCAGGCCGCGAACGCAACTACTGTCAGTGCGTTAATGAGAGACATCGGCAAAGCAGAGCGAGAGTGGGAGGAATCGAGGCTGCGGAGAAGAAACGCCCGCAAAGAGGGTATCACAGACACTGGCGCAGGTGCAAACCGTGCGGGCTCTGCGGCGCCTGGCACCCCTGGCGTATCGGCGCCCGATGGCGAGAAAGCCATGACGAAGAAGGAGCAGAAGAAGCTGGAGGCTGCGAAGAAGGCCGAGGCAAGCAGCCATGCCAACCAAAACACTACCAGTCGCGAGTTTCTAGGCCTGACAAATACTTCGGGTCTGTTCGGCAAGAAAAAGGGGGGCAAGTCTTACTCGTGGATGACAGGAGGAGGCAGCGGCGCGAGCACGCCGAAGGCTGGCGCTGGAGGAAAGCCAGGCGCCCCTACAACTCCTGGCACACCAGTTGTGCCACCACCAAGCGCCCTGACAACAGATGGTAGTGCGCATCGCAGACCTGGCGCGTGGCGTGAGGATAAAGATAAGGGAAAGAACATCCAGCTCCGCGACTGGGTCTCTGCGCTAGAAGGCGACGGCGTTGAGATCAGGGCCATGCAGCGAGCGTATGCTCAACTCGACACCTCTGGTCCCAAGCAGTAGTGGGCTTACGGCAATTCATGTTGACGCTCAGATCCTCTATCGCCATGAGCGTCTCGCAGGGCAATAATGGTAGGGAATGCCTTTGCGGTACGATCGACGTCACAGCCGTACGACGACAAACCGGCATGTGAATAACTACGAGGGTCTTGCTCGACTGGATACTTGGAGCTCGAATAACAGGTAAAAATGGACGTGGGGGAACGGACACCAGCGGCGGGGAAGCTAAGCTGCGCAACCCACCCCTGCTGACGGGAGAGACTGCAAAAAAAGGGCGGCCGAGCACACAAACAAATCTCCGCGTTGTGTTTTTCTGTATGATTTAGCAAGGCGTTTTTACCCGACCCCATGGCATGGGTTCGGGCCGGATACGGGCGGTTGCATGGCTTCGTTCTGAGGATTGCATTATTCTTGCGGATGAGGCCTCCTTCGTGGGGGCTAAGTAGGGTTTGAGGGTGGAAAGTTCTCTCGTGCCGGTCTGGAGAGGCCTGCCACCATGAACCGACGGGCAGCCGCGTGACGAAGAGCTGCCAGCTCAGTGTAGAACAGCTTAAACAGAGAAACCCTTCGGCGCGTTAGCCAGACGCGCAACAAGAAAACATTGCCTGCATTCGCTCATGTCATATACTTTACTGATGTGGCTAGTATGTATGCTGGGCTTACTGGAGTCAAAGGGCTGAAGTGGAACGTAGTCCGAGATCTCTCATCTAGACGACGGGTTTGTGTCTCTCTGTTCTGACAGGTCAGAAGTCTCTCACCGATCTCAACCGTCGCAACGAACGGTGGGCCAGATAGCTGATCTCAGACCTGGAGGATCTCAAATCATCACAAGGCCTAAGACCATAACAAACCCACAAACGCCGGGCGCTACCCGAGTGATCGACAGAGCCGTCCAGCCGGCAACTGCCCGGTCCGACCATTGAGCAAAAGCAATGACGGCACTGAGACGGGCGCAAGGATGGCGGAGATGACGAGATGCTCATGGCAGATTGAGGTCTGGGACTCTACGGCACGATAGTTTTGCTTGGGCACTCTAAGTTTCCGTAAAAGTTCGCCACAAGAACCGGCAAGCGGCGTTTTCAGAGCTGAGGAGGTGGACGCCGTCAACGTCACAACGGATGGGTGGAGGGGGATTGGTGTCGCTTCTCCGCCTCCAGCATGCGGCTTACTACTACCGTGTCACCCCAGACGTAGGTTGCTGATCCGGCTCGAGATGACGGTCTGCTGATTTGTAGTTTCGGTGGATTTCCGCCTGTTAGATTATGCTCCGGAGGTGTTGGGTAGTCGCCTGAAAATCTAAAATCGAACGGCACTTGGGCTGGGATCGCCAGTCACCTCTTGCTCCAACTGAGACACACATCCCCCAAGCGCCTCTCCCGCTCCTCGCCCGCTGCCAAACACCGCGCAGACAGAGCGGACAAGGGTGCGAAGAGGGCCTGGAGCACTGACTGAGCACCCATCTTACAGAGTCAACGGCTAGAGTCAACGGCCAAGCAGAAACGTTGCAGCCATATGATTTGCTGATCGACCAAGCACACAGTACCCCAAGCCGCGCTACTCTAGCTCTCGTCATCCGCCGGACCCAGGAGTCTGGGCGTGAGTAAGGATTTATTGGCATCATGCATGCGAAGGAAGTAAGGGGGGGATTCAGAATTCGGATGAGAGGTCTCTCGGCAGTGAGATGATGTAATGGGATGAGGGCAGGTGGGAGCCCAGGCTTTAGTATATATGGGATACCGTGCCGACGACGTTCGGATGTGTTTTCCGCAGACGTCACGCTCATTATAATCATACTTTCTTATTTTTTCCACCTGTTCTCCCTTGTCTTCTCGGTGGGAGTTGACGGTGCAGTATCTACCTTCATAATGGCTCGCCATAGTATAACACTATCCATCCTCAGTTTCGCAGCGCTGGCAACAGCTCGCAACTGCCACGACTTGTCTGTCAGCCTTGATGTCTCGGCTACGAACAAAGCCTTTGACCTGGCTGTGCCAACGACAGACATCGAAATCACCGACATCGTTTTGCAAGTAACCAGGCAAGGCGGCAACTTCATCAGCGACATTACTACAGGAGTATGGCACCCTATGACCTCGTGCTGATCATGACTAACGTTCTCTTCACAGGAGACGCACATTAGTGGTAACTACGAGCTCGCAGCAACATACTGTGAGCCCGACCACGGACCATCCAAGGTTCTCCAAATCCTGACACATGGCATCGGGTTTGATAGACAGTAAGTCCTTCGCGGGGCCTAGCAGCTGCGAAAGAGTGACTGACGAACAGCAGCTACTGGGATTTCCCCGCAAATAATTACAACTATAGTTATACCAAGACGGCTGTTGACGAGTACGGCTACTCTACCTTCACCTATGACCGCCTTGGCGTAGGCGAGTCGTCCCATGGCGAACCAATTTCGGAGATTCAACAAGCCCTTGAGCTCGCCGCCCTCAAAGTCCTCACGCAGAAACTTCGCGCCAGCGAGCTCGGCGGCCTCGAGGACAAGCACTTCGAAAAGATCGTCCACGTCGGCCATAGCTTTGGGTCGGTGCAGACATATGGGCTGACAATCGACGACAAGGACGCGTGTCTATCCGACGGCATCGTTCTGACCGGCTTCTCTCAGAATGGCACCTTCCTGCCGTACTTCTTGCTTGGCGGAAACTTCGTCCAAGCAAACTCTCTGCCTCCGCTTGCCGATTATGCTGATGGATACGTGGCGCCCGTGTCGACGACTGGTGTTCACATCAACTTCTTCGCCCCTGGCGCGTTTGACCCTGAGATTTTACAGGCAGCATACAGCACGGGACAGCCGGCGTCCATCGGCGAGCTTTTCACCGTTGGCGGCAGTACGGGTATTCCTAGTTCGTACAGCGGCCCCGCGCTGGTGATCACTGGTGGTGAGTGTTCCTCGCGTACAAGGCCAACATCATGAACTTTGCTCATGGATATTTAGACCGTGATGTTCCTTTTTGCGGCGGTGACTGCTCGGCTACTGGCAGCCCCCAGCTTAAGTCCATTCTCGATACGTCGTCGCAGTTCCTGCAGCAGGCCCAGCCTTTCGAGGCGTACGTCGTGAAGGGCGCTGGGCATGGTCTCGCCTTGGTATGTGTACTTTCTGTCTTATAGCCCCAGGGCTAGGCTAACCGTAACATCTAGGAATACTCCCATGTCGAAACAACAGGGAAGATTCTTGACTTTTTCGTTCAGAACGGCTTGGCTGCGCAGTAGGGAGACTTTCGCCTGTACATATGAGCCCGTCTTTTCTTGTACACAATGGGTTGGCGTTTACCTCATCTGGTGGTGAGCAAGTCTTGTTTGGATATTCTTCTGCTCCATATTTGGCGCTCCGTTGCGATCCGGAAGCTGTGATTAGAACTACGTAATGAATCAAAGCATATGCTGAATGTCCTCTGGTGTTACTCCTCATGCAGTCAGCAAGCAGGATCATGTGACAAGTTAGACCTGGTGAGGTATCTCACCCTCGTAACACACTGCACTACAAATAACAAAGCTTCCCCGCAGTTGAGATCGTGCGAGGCAAATCCGAAGCATAAGCTCATCTCGTCATGTCAAAACCACTCCCTGTTGTTGTGTGTGGCAAAATGGAGGCTATGGGTCGGATGGTCATCAATTCTCTGAGGCCCGAGTACGAAGGTTTATATTCATAGATCCCTTTCTGCTCCCGCACTTGACTGACGTGATGCCACTAGTCATCCATTTCGTCAAGGCCGGCCCCTCGGGCCCTTCGCTGTTGCCAGCTCTCGTGGCGGGTCGCAAGCCTCCACCTCATGAGGACAGCAGCGCGATTGGCACCGGCAATTACAGCCAGCCACCATGCGCAATCGTGCTGGGCGGCGCATTTGACGATGCGGCCACGGAAGCCCTGAGATCTGCCGTGGAGGAGAGGAACGAAAGTGCGAGGCGGGTTCCATGGTTGAGACACGATACGACCAAGAAGGCGCCGCCACTTGGGACGCCCGAGTATGCGCAGGCCGTTGTACAAAGGGTCAAAGCCACGCTGACGAGGCTTGAGGCGGAAGGGAAACTCAACGGCGAAAACGGAGATGTCGAGTGGTATTGAGATATCACGTCACATGGTTCCTGGTGATGTAGGCAAGCGATGTACAGGCAGAGCGACGGAGGGGGACAGCGCTCGCTTATTCAGCACATCACGACGATGCAACTCAACGCCATGATGGGGCAGTCGCGATAAAGCACTACTGCATAATTTATCACCACATGAGAATACCCTACCCTTAATCCTTTTTGCTATCACCAACCTTCGTGTCAAGTGTTTCGTCTTTTCTTTGGCCCTTGGGACATCATGGCCATTGCTGTAGGGCCACTCACTCACCCTCAAGGCAGGAATGGAATGGCACTGACATGGCCCAGGCAATTGGCCAGATTTGCTCGACAGCATCCCTCGCTCACAACCTGGAGCAGTGTGTCCGACTTGTTGCTAAAGCAGCAGCTGGCAACGCGAAGGTCCTTTTCCTCCCCGAGGCAGCTGATTATATTGCATCTTCTCCTCAAGAATCGCTGGCACTCGCGCTTCCGCAAGACGAGTCTCCATTCGTCATCGGCCTTCAAGACGCTGCACGGAAGCATTCTCTAGCTGTCAATGTCGGGATCCACGTGGCTGCAGATGGCATATCGTCCAAGCTGCTGAATCGATCCCTCTGGATCAACTCGGATGGCACAATTAACCGCGCCGCTACCTATGACAAACTCCATCTCTTTGACTATGGCCCCCTCCGCGAGTCGGCCACCGTCCGGCCCGGCAGCGCACTAACGGCGCCGTTCGCCAGTCCTCTCGGGTTGAACGTTGGCTCACTCATCTGCTTCGACCTACGCTTTCCGGAGCCCGCCCTGGCCCTGGCCCAACCGGGTGCTGGGAGCCCATTCGCTGCAACCAAGGCGCATGTGCTCCTCTATCCATCTGCCTTCACACCACGGACGGGACGTGCTCATTGGGAGGTCCTCTTACGTGCCCGAGCCATCGAGACGCAGAGTTGGGTCGTAGCGGCGGCACAGGTCGGACGGCACAACGAAAAAAGAAGCAGCTATGGACACAGCCTAGTCGTCGACCCCTGGGGCAGCGTCAAGCTCGAGTTGGGAGGGGTCGATAGCGAGGGCACTGCCGAAGAGGGCGCCGAAGGGGCCATTGGGTTGGTTGACATTGACATGGAGGTCGTGAACAAGGTAAGAGAGGAGATGCCTCTGGCAAGACGAACGTAAGTTGTTCACCCCGATTCCCTGGCTATCTGACCATCTTCCTTGCGTTTCTCTTATTGTGTGTCTTGCTTTTTTTCCGTCGCGCAATTGTCGGACCTCTTCTACCGCCACCTATTCCTTCTGCTCGCATGTATTGCTTTTCCAGTCACGAACGAGTTTATGACAGTATAGAGCTGATGAGTAAACAGGGACATGTACCCGGCGCACTAAGGATCTTTTACGAGCTGTCACTTTCTCGTTCATGACCCAGGCAAGCAAACATGGAACGGCACCGTCAAAAAAGAAGGAAAAAAAACAAAACCAACCATCCGGCAAACATCTTCGAGCTCCCCTAGTCCAGCCATATCGCCACATCTGATCAATCCGTTGCTTCTTTGTCGTTGTTTGTCCGAATCACAAATGAGCCTGACTCGATGCAAACAGCAAAGCTGAGCATCAAGTGATCTTGTCGATACATGTACGTGACTATCGACAGCGGGTGGCGGGCTCGCCTTAGCCAACATCGAGTGAACGCTTCTTTGCAATCTGACTCGACGCGTTCGACATGTCATTTACGATAGATCCTTGAGCCAAAGATGAAGGGCCGGGGATGAAGGGCCTGTTCAGATCGAAAATTTCGATCCTGCGTTGTCCAGCCACCTGGATCAATCGTATCACACCCCGACAGTGCGTAATACCACCCCTAAACTTCGATGACACAAACACCACCCACACACCACGATTCACGCCCAGCCAGGCACCAAACACCGGCATCACTTCCGGCGGCAAGGCCAGTGGCCGGCCAGCCGGCCTAGCACATTATGACACCTGACAAGTCAACTGGGTCCAGTAATGGGGAATCTTGCCCCGGCCGCTCAGTGGACCGGCCTGCTCCCCGCCTCCATCGCCGGCACAGCTTCCCAATGGCCCACCTGTCGAGTGTTAGCGTCAGGGGCGAGGTGTGCCTTGGGGTATGATAGCCGCGCAGGATGGTGCCCTAGCCTCGCATTCCCAGCTCCATTACCCCGGGAAATTGGGTATCTAAAGATTTTCCCCTAAAGAGAAATGAAAAGACTTTCCTCCGGGAGGTGAAACAAGATGAACAGTGCCTGCACAGCTGGTCAGCTTCCACGCAGAGGAAAGATGTTCAATTCGGTATCGCGACCTTCCTGGAAGCAACCGCTAATTGTTTGAAGTTCGCTGATCAACCGCCCAGCTCGTGGGCGACGGCAGTCCTCCCATCCGCAGCAGCATGGTCTCAAGCTCGGACGGACATTGCGACAGCGCTTCCAGAAGGATCACCGGCCTAACTCCTAAATAGCCCTAGGGCCGGCGGCAGATGAACTGGAGGACAGGCGTTGGCTGCCACAGAAGTGTTCTCCTCTGTCCACCTGCAACCCTCCCGAAACAGGAATAAATCTTCTCTTTCTGTGTGCCTCTCCACAGTAAAAGACGGAACCAGCGCGATTCATCGCCTCTTCGTTTTCCTTAATGAAGAGCTGCTAAACCAAATGAGCGAGAATCCACATCAACTTTAAACAACAACGCTAAGGATTATCTTGCACGGCTCCAGACCCGGCCACTTCCGACACCATTGAGCGGCCGCACGCATGATCGCCGACGAGTGCAGCCATTGTCTGCTCAGCCACTGGAGGCACGCTATTCGAGGGTCCTGGTAGTTCAGGGGGAAGGGGGAGGGGGGGGGGGGGGCGCCTTTTGCGGATTGAAGCAACAGAGGCCCGGGGAAAACAAAAACCGGCGCCCCGCCGCGGGCCCTTTCCAAAGTGAACCCGATTCAAAAAAAAAAGGCCAAAACCGGCCCAATCCGGGGCACAAGATTACGGGAGGCCTTACACCCAAGTTAGTGGGACAGGAGTAACCACCGCTCACGTTCGTCTAGGCGCCGTGTCTGGGGGGCTGAAGCAAAAGAGAGGAGATCGATGGGGGGAGGTGCTGAAGGGGAGAAAAGAGACTGGAGAAAAAAGAGTGACCATACCAAGACACTATGAGAGTTATGTAGTTTGGATGAATGATTATGGTAAGAGCGTTGTGAGGATGAAGTCAAGACCCGAGACGTGAGTAGGGGGATGACGGCAGAAAGGAGCAGATGAGTCGGAGAGCGACGGCTCTGCGATGCTCAGGGTAAGCGAGGACGAGCGCACGATGAGAGATGAGTAACGGTAGGACTGCAAGTTGTGGATGGCTACGATAGCGGATTTGAGCGTTATACAAG
>NW_009276934.1:142874-151034 GCF_000150675.1 Verticillium dahliae VdLs.17
CAAAATGCAGGCCTAGCCGTCCCAGTCCCGGTCCCACGCTCCCGGGACGCGTTAGCCCCATTTGAATGCGTCCTGGTTACCTTTCCATTCAGCTTCTCTCGTCTGCCGGTGTCTGGGGTCCTGGACAGACGCGTCGGTGACATGGATTGGTGTGTGGCATCGTTATGGCAAACAGACACCAAGCCAATCGTAATGCCCGTCCAGCAATCGCGGCCATGGCGACGTTTACAACACTTGTTTGTCGTGGTGTTTTTAGCGAACACCGACTCCTCCTCTCCCTGCCATGGACACAAGTCACACAAACAAACCGTGTCCCGCCTGGACTCCCGTCGTCCGTTCCATCGCCCCGTGTCGCCCATCGCACAATCAGCATACCCGCCTGCCTGGTTGTCTGTCGTATGCAACGCGAAAAGCACCGCTCGACCCCGAAAGCTGCGGCTCTCTGTGACAGTGGAGCGACAACCAACCATTCAACTCAGCTCAGACTGTGTGAGCCCGGCCGTCCGTCCGTCAAACGCCACACCATCAGCCGCCAAGCAGCTGTGTCTTAAAATAGTGGCCCCTTTCCATTGCCCCTTTCCCCCTCTGACATGTCCAATGAGTTGAAGGAAGCATGCCATTGTTCGTTGTATACCGGGTGCCCAAGTCCACGACCCCAAAGTCGCTTAGGCAGGGACTAAGTATCTCGCAAGCGCGCAGTTGGAAGGGAGAGAGAGAGAGAGGGTGTGCCGCGAGCAGGTAAACACGCAGACAGGACAGCGAGCACTCCCTCCCTCCCTACCTCAGCAGCCAAGGACACTTTCGTGCGCCCACCCGGATCTCCCACACATTCCAGCGCCCGTGAGACCTCGAGCCGGATCCTCTGCCCCGGCTGCTGTGCCGCTCCCTCGCCAATCTGAGTCTCCGTGTCAAACTCTCTGGGGGTTGGCGATCCGTCGCCCTCTTCCTCCTCCTCACCCAGTTCCCTCCCCCCCCTGCCCTCCTTCCCGTCCCTCCGAGACGTCTCCCGTCTTTGTCGTCTGTTGTCTCGGCAGCCGTCATCGATGGTGGCCCTTTTCGTGTCGTCCTGACTCGGAGTTAAGTCGTCGAGCGATGCGCGGCCGGCGGCCCGTTCGCCGTCTTGCGCGTTTGGTTTCTCTGGTAGTGGACGATGCTGCTGTCCATGTCGCGCGCGCCCTTGCTGCAGCATGCCGTCATGATACATCCAAAACGATGGTATCGAACTCGAGGTCAAGGACAATGCACTCACCCATGCCGATATGAAGCTACGCCACGACAGTCACCGAGTTGCACACATGAAAAGTTACTGAAATGTGATGGTATACAATATTCTCCAGACTCTGTATGTTCTAAGCAGCAAAAACTAAAGTAAAAAAAAGGGGGGCGGTTGATGAAGCCCGCCGGGTATCTATCTTCAATCAATTCCCGAGTCCCAGCTCAGCCATATTAGGCTGTGACATTGCCATGTAGGGGAGGGAAAGGGCGCGCGCACGCGCTTGGGGGGGTGTCATCAGCGGCGGTCCAGCCGAATTCTCCAGATGTTGAGTACAGGGTTTTTAGAAAATGGACAAGTGACGAAATTCCATCGCTGGATCGCAACACCGCTGTGAAGGAAAAAATTGAGAGGCTCGCCCGCCCTCTCACTCCTCCGCCGCCAATCCTGTTCAGACCTGATGGCCTCGACCGCAGTGCTCGTGAGGGCACGCGATGCAAGGGAGAGGAACAGGAATGAAACAAGAGGGCGTGCGCGCAAGGGCGCAGGAAGGAGAAAGAGGGGGGAAAGAGAGGAAAAGGAAAGAAAAAAAAAAACACACACAAGACAAGTCTATATGCAATCCCAAAAGCAGTACTTCTTTTTTTCCCAACCCAAGAAAAACAATTCCCCGTAGCAATCCCTGTTTTGTGTAGCCCGTTCCAACAGCCCGATTTGAGAAAAAAAAGAAAAGGAAAAATAAGTGACGGAAATGCCTGGCTTCGTGGGAAGTGCGGTGGCGTCTTGTAACCCTGAAAGCTCAATCTGGGGAGCAGGGTATTTTCGCGCGCGATGCCGTAGACATCGTTTCGTTAAATCGCGCGGGCCCCAATGTGCAGGAACATGTCTGGCACGCAGCGTCCGGGACGTGTAGATTCCGGTCCCGGGGGTGGAGTTGGAGGCCGTGAGGCCATGGTGTCTGACAAGGACCAATAATCGATGTGTTTTGTTCGTTGGCCAAAAAGAAATCCCATCCGTCTATGATTGAACGCCGTGCCGTCGAGTCCGGAGGAGCACTAGTATGTCCTCAAAAAGAGAAAGAGAGAGAATGGAACATCGTGAATATCCGTGTATCAAGCTTTCCAGTTCAGGTTGCTGCTGGGAAGCAAGTTCGGTGGCTCTGAGCCGGTCGTTGTAGTGTTTGACAGGAAAGCGTATTAAATATCGTAGGTTGGAGTGTTGGTGGTCAAGATTCGATCAAGAACATCGTGAAGGGTGTGGTACAGCACTGGGCGCATTGCCAGAGAATTAGGTAAAAGGTCGTATGGTGTAAGGTGCGCAGCAGATGGTGATTGAAGTACAAGCGTTCCTCGCGGAACAGCTCTGGCCAGCGTGGAAAACCATCTTATGATGGCTTGGGACGAGGAGGAGGCTTGGGGCAACCGGTCGTGTCGTAGGCTCCACGGCCCATGTTGGCGAAGCTGGTGATCCTGACAATCATGTTGGTCGTAGTTTTTGGTGACGGTGGTAGTTGTGTCCAAGCTTGTCGCATGTTAGCCAGGCCTGCTACAAGGTGGGTCACTAGGTAAAGGGGGTGGGTGCGAGGTAGAGAGAGAGAGAGAGAGAGAAACCCTCGGAGATGCCAAAGGACGAACACCCAGGTGCTGCATGGTAGAAAGGGTGCGTGATGAAGACGTGACTCACAAATTTAGAAGCGTAGACAGAGGGATGTATTGGCAAGTCCTATTGGGAGAGGACGTGAGCGTGGGATGCGACCTGGATTGGGCGGCGGTGGCGGCGGTAGGGAGCGGAGTGAGGTGTGCGAGTCGGGCTGTGCCGAGGAAGGCGTCACCAGTACGTTGTTGTGGGTGGATGAGAGGTGCCGACCAAGGCAGGAGGTGAGGCGGGATGAGGGCGATTTTATCGACACCGAAGCATGAGAAATGCTGTACTGAGCTGGATCCGTGGACAATGGAAAATAGGCCGTAGATGTATGTCCGTCTCGGCTGTGAGAGCTGTGAGAGGAAATTGGCTCTGAAGGTTGTGCAGGTCTCGGGAGCGGCTTGCTGTTGTTGCAGACAAGTGACGGCCCTAGATTGATTGATTGATTGATTGATTGATTGATCGAGCCCGCTGGAGGGTCTGCCGACTGTCTTCAAACGGACGGCTTGAAGTGACGAGGGCTTGGTCGCTGGTGCGCGTGTCTTTCTTCTTGGTCGTATCTGACGACGCGGAAGGTCAGGTCTGCAAGGTACTGGGCCAGCGAAGAACAAAGAGGCTCGATGCAGGACAGTGGGTCGCAACTGGAGAGAGCGCGCGTGGTGTGGTGGTGGTGGTGGTGACAAGTGGTGATGGCGGTTGAGGCGCGATGGATGCAGGAATAAGAGAGAGAAGACGGTCAGGATGAGAAGCGAGGAGGCGGATTAAAAGAGGCGCGAACTGATGAGAGAAAAGGTGTCTGGGAAGAAGGGAGAAATTACCTGACAGCCAGTCCTCCAAAAAGAAATAATAAAAATGTCAGGACAGGGCGGACGCGGACGAAAATCTGGGACTCAGTGGCAGGACGAGAGTGCCAGAGCCAGCAGGGCCCAGTACCAGCTCCCAACGCGAACGAACCTTGCTTGTCCGTGCCTCCATGCTTGTCCATGTCCATGACGGGCTTGTCCATGTCCATGACCGGTGGCCATCCCATCCATGTCCATGCCCAAGCTGTGTCTATCCATGCCCTTGTTCGCCCTTCTCTGCCTGCCTGCCTGCCTGCCTGCCTGCCTGCCTCCGCCTCTGTTGCTCTCTTGGGTTTGGGCGGCCCCAGCACGCCAGCGACAAGGTACCTTAGGCTAGACTCCTTCAGGGAGCGCCCTCCTTGCTGCTGGCTACTGTACATGTACATTACGCTGTCAGGACAAGGGGCTGACGATCTTTCAGCATGCCCAGGTACATGGTGCCCAGCAGTTGGTACTTCTTCTCCTGATGGCTCCTCCCCCCCCCCCTTCCACAGTGTGTGTGGGTTCCACTGCGGAGCCCGTACCGTCTTCATTCCCTTTTGCAATTCCACACCACACCCATACCACACACCCAGCGACCTGGCTGCCACACCCACACCCCCCCCCCCTTCCTTTGCCGTAAAGACGCCGGACCTTGGCGCTGGTTTCAGGGGGGGAAAAGCACCGAGAGAGGGCCAATTCGCCTGGTCGCTGAGCAGACTCAGACGCACACCAAGCGCAACTGGCCTGCTGCGCAGCCAGAACGAAAGGTGAGAGACGAAACACCCCCGAAGCTGAACCCTATCGGCTTGCGTTCCTGTTGTTGGGGATGGAGAGACTGGGTCCTGTGCCGACTTCTCGGGCCTGTCCCTCATCTTGTCTCTGCTGCCGGTCCGTCAGTCGTCATTACCGTTGCCGTCAACGCCTGTCTTGCGCCTTGCTTTCCCTTTCCAATCTTGGTCTTCGTTGTTGGTGGTTGGTACCAGCCCGCCGGCTTGCTGCTTGTCCCATTGTGTCCACTGTCATGGAGATACCGCTAGGGGAATACGGAAGGCATAATTAAAGAACGAGCGATGTGATGGTGTGCACCTCCAACTAGCGCCCGCCGTGGCCCGTCGTAGTCACCAGCGTCGAAAAGAATCACCACTGGATCCGCCCCAAGTTGGGCCAACCCTGAGCGGCAAGATCAGGCCCGGGCC
This sequence comes from Verticillium dahliae VdLs.17, assembly GCF_000150675.1. Taxonomy (NCBI): domain Eukaryota; kingdom Fungi; phylum Ascomycota; class Sordariomycetes; order Glomerellales; family Plectosphaerellaceae; genus Verticillium; species Verticillium dahliae. Next base: position 147,749 of record NW_009276934.1, read on the forward strand.
GTTTTAATGGGATTGGCCCATACATGTTATCGTCAAATTCAGTCCTTGGATTCGACACGACCGCTTTTCTTTTGGCCTGCTCGTCCCATCGTCAGCTCATGTCTGACAGAATTGTCTTCACAGTGAAGGACCGTCATGGGAATGAAGTATTGACCTCTCAGACTTGTGCTTCCGAAAACCAACATCGGAGCCCAGCTTGTCCGTCCGGCTTCTGCAGCCTGGCTGTATCCCCGGCATGCGACCGCTCCATTGGTGCTGTGCAATGCTGTACGGCGTTCAGCGCCTCATGAGAGTCCTGATGTCTATCTTGGGACGACCTGTGCTCCGCAGAAAACCCCTAGCCTGGTGTTCGCGACGTGTACGCCACTGCTGCTCTCGCCTACACATATGCCCTGCAACATGCTCCCTCCTGCTTTTTTTTTTTCGTCAGTCCTCGACCCTGTACGCACCTGGATCGGAGGTCGCACGAGCGGGTGTTCGCTAGGAAAGAAAAAAATTAATTGATCTGCTGTAACACACGCCCCCGAGCCTCGCGGCGCGGCGACAGAGCGTACACGTCACTTTGCGCGGCATGCCAGGAGACAGAAGGACATGCCGATGGCCCTGCATTTTACAACTGAGACAACCCTCTTTTTGTGACGTCTCGTTCCCTCCCTCCTTTTGCAATTCAAACGTCTTTTTGAACTTTAGTTTTCATTTTCCCGAGATACGTCGGATCAGCGCAGACGACCTGTCATTTCAAACATTCAAGCTGGTTGGTGGCAAAATCCAGGACTTGGGTGACATGTCAACGCAAGGCACTCAGTTCAACCCGAGTCACCAGATGGACAGCCGGCAGGCAGGGTCTGGATGTTGTCTTTGATTGCCGGAGCACACAGGATGTCAATGAAGGTGCCACCAGGTTGTCATATGGCGGCCACTGCGTTGGTTGACAACCAGGTCTTGGCGGTGGTCGCATGGTTGATTCCTGGCATCAATTGTGTGACCCTTCAGCTGATACTGGCTGGTGCAATCGGAGTGTGAGAGTTATGGCATCAGCTCAGTGGTCTTCAAGTTGCCGCAAGCCCCCCTCACCCATGACCTAGTTGGGTGCGTGACAGCCTCCTGACAGGCAGGTCGAGGTCATTGACTCTGTTCGACCATGAAGAATGTGCTCGTACTGTGTGTGTGGTAGGACTGTTTCATATTTTGGCGATGAATCGCCAATGCGCTACTGGCAAAAGAAGCAATGACATTGAGTTCCCTTGGGTGGCCACACAGAGCTCAGATGAGCCAGTGAAGGCACTTTGAGAAGATACGGGACACAAGACAATCAGCTAGAAGCAATTGCGAATGAATCGGTCAAGACGCCCTAGCAAAGTCCCAATCACACGCTATGCGCGGCAAGAAGTTCAAGCACAAGCCATTTTGATGAACGTCCAGCTCGGACCACGCTGATCGTCCAGAGAGATACTGATTGACTCGCCGAATGTTTCTTCGTCGCAAACAACATTAGGTATCGACGGAGAAAGGAGCAGCAAGTCGCATAGAAGTGAGGAGGCGTTTGAACCAAGGCAGAACTTTGGCGAAGGTTGCGAGGAAGAGAAACACGCAGAGGTAGTAACCTAGACCGACGCCCGTCATATTCATGACAAACGCAATTCTTGGTGAGCATAGGCTCGATCCCATTGGGATCCCATTGGAAGTGACCAATGTCTCTCAGATATCTGCTATTCTGTCGTTCGCATAATGACTGCTCAAAGGTCCCAGTAAGGGGGATCATGCGTGGAGCTGTCTTCTCCCCGTGAAGCTTGTGCCACTGCATGGAAGCTTTCCAGAAAGAACGTCTCCAGTCCAGCGTGGAGAACGGTGTTCTCACTGTGCGATCAGGCTGGTGGCCCGTGAGCCACACGGTAATCCTGTTGGCGATAGGTGGGCTCTCAACAGACGTCCTGATTAGGACAAAGGAACATTACTTGGCCTTGAGAAGATTTGTTTCTGTTGATGTTCTTTCAATCAACATTGCAAGATCAAAGGCGAAGAAGACTGACTCCAAGACAGCCGAGGCGCTGTGCGATGTGAACAGCTGGCGCTTTCTGTTGTCTCTGATTTTAACGGTCGACCCAAATTAGGACCGGAAGCTCCCAGGGGCTCGGTTGAAAGTACCTACAGGGGTTGGAAGAAGTACCCTTCCCCAAGCCTGGCACACGTGTCGAACGCAAAGTACCGTCGTACCTGCATTAGCCTGGAATCTCCCACCCCTGAACGGTGCTGGACCCAAATATGTCATGAAACAGGGGCGAGATTTGCCTCTCGGCTAGGAACCGAGAGAACAGCAAACACAGCTTGCGACGTGACGAGCCATGTCGTTGGTAGCCTGCGCGTCGTCTGATATCCTTAATAGCATCGTATGCGGTCGACCTTGACGGCAATATACACCATCGGGCTGAGCCTCCCTGCATCCTTGCTCGGCCACGAGCTGGGGCGCTCGATGGCGACGTTGATGGGTTCGTTAATGGGACACCATGTGAGTGTCAGCCGAAGCAGATGATCGCCTCGGCCCATGCAAGGACTTGCTCATGATCCCAGGAATCCGGCAGCCCGGAGACCAGGCAGACGACCCCCGATTGAACGTGTCTGCGCACCAGTCTCCGCAGCGAGCGGTGAGCTCCATCGCCGGCGGAGACAGTCTTTCGTGGGATCGTCTTTCACGGGAAAAATTTGCCTTCAGGGTAACCTTGCCCTGCCGTTGACATGAGGCGACGGGAGGTGGAAGTACCGCCAACCACTGCGGCGGGATGAGATGTCGACCCCAAGTCCTGGCGATCCCAGTTGCCAGCCTCCTGTCTCTCAGCCTTGGTGTTGAAAGGGAGGAGCATCGTCCAGGACAGGCACTGCAGCGGGGATCATTGCCTAGTAGGAAGAGTGGAGCCCGCAACTGGTCGCTGGAAGCCTTCCCCGGGCCCAGGCAGACGAACCGACCAAAGTTCGTTCGTTGAGACGTGGGCCTCCTGGGCACGAGTAGAAATTCTTTCTAAGTCCCAAGGAAAAGCTTCATCGTGGTGACGCAAGTATAATCCAGAATTGCTGGGCGTATCTCTGACGCCGCCTTCTTCAAGCCTCCTTCCTTGACTTGTGGTACATGTACATGTAGCTTTACTATGGTGGCAGGTTAGAGATAAAATTCGCAGTGACAGGGCACGGGCAGCCGTGGCAGAGCAGGACAATAAGGTCGGTGGAAGGTCGTCACGGTTACAGTAGGGCTAGTACCATTCTCCCGTCCGTTGTGGACACTGCATAGGGCACT
>NW_009276934.1:152778-161940 GCF_000150675.1 Verticillium dahliae VdLs.17
CCGACTGATGAGTGACACGACGACATGACCTGTCTTCGGCGCTCACGATACCACGGCATCCACGCCAAAACGCTAAAAAAGTCCACGTCAGTCATTCATTGATTTTCTCAGAGGAGAAAGTCTATGATCGACTCGTCACTGCTTCCTGGAGAGGCCTCCCTGGACCACACCTGCACGGTTTACGACACTTGGATCAGAGCCGCATTAGTCCTCGGACGACAACCGCAAACCTTCGCCGGACATGTGCAACAGACAGCTCGAACGCCCGGTCAACCAGGCGTCCACGTGTCTCTGTACACTCCGTCTGTTTACCCTCGTGTAGATCCCGCGGCAAAGAGTTTAGATGGCTCGGCCCACCACGACAGCTTCTCATGCGTTATCACTACCGCGGGTCTTAACCGGCCTCGCCGTGGTCTAGCATTCTTAGGATGCCGCTGCAATTGCAGAGTCGATCCGCATGACCTCAATTTGCATGACTTTGGACGAAACTTCGCCCATCCGGCACTTGGACCAGGCTGCAGCTTGGAGAGCCTTAGAGCCACATTGAAACACCAGCCTCAGCACTACAGTCGGCTCGACATTGTCATACGTATCGCGCACCTGGTAGATCCGTCAGCCGCTCGGTTGCACTGGGATAACATACAGCCGCCTATCGATCCATGATACCTATGTTATGGGGTGCTTCGGTCAACTGTAGCCCCTCGGTAGCCCCTCGGTAGCCCCTTGGGTGGCCGTTCGAGGAGGCTGAGCGAGCCTCGGGCGGTTCAACACACGTCACGCGAGGCCAGTCGTGCAACATATGCCCAATCTGCAGCCGGAAGCTCGCAGCAGCCTGAGCTAAACTATTGTTTTCCGATAGGTTGTCGTTGACACAACTAGGAGGGACGTTGACTCCTTTGGCACAAGATTCTTCGGGTTCGACTGATTCACGAGACGTAACATGTTACATGCGATACCGCCTTTCAACCCAGCCAACATGTAAGATGAGGCGCATACTACCGTTCTTCCAAGTTTTCCTCTTCCATCCCTGGCATTCACCCGCGGAAAAAAACGGTGTAAGGCATCGTCCGATCGCGGTTCTTCCGGGGTCGCATGGGGTTCCTGTGTGCAATTTGCAAGCTGAACACCACGAACGATCCGACTGGCAAGATTGGCTCATGATACCTTCGGAAAGTGCCAAGCCAGAATATGTACGACTCCCCCCCCCCCCGGCCTGAATGGTTTGCTGATCATTAACCCTCTTGGTCGTTCTGTCAATGTAACTTGTGGAAAGAACTCAACCATCTTAGACTGCATCATCCGTCTCCTGTTATCCCATCCAGACTTCACACTAGCTGCCCGAATCACTCGTTCACATGATGAACCAGCTGCTCGATCAGCGACCAGCCACCTCGAAGGCGAGCTTTCCCATGTGCTTGATACAGAATGACGTGAGCAGTATTCGAGTACCAAGCAGTGTACGACTGTAGCGTCCTCTAGGTGCTTACCGCCTGAGTTACAGCTCGGTGATGATTCGCTTAGAAGGAAATTTCCCGCTCGGCGTCAAGCTTCATCGCCATGCAGCCATTCAACCCAGTCGGTAGCACTGCACCGAGCTACATCCTCGTTCAGTACGAGGTTGGTTTCGTTCTCAAAGCAAAGAGCGGTGTATCGAAGTGTCAAAACGCCGGGCTCGTCACGATCTCGCAGTATACGAATGACTGTGTAACGACAGCTACTGTAGCGACACATCGTATCGAGCCTACTCTCATAACGCCTATGACGTGTCCTGGTGCTAGATGTAGTAGGCTTGAACGAATCGCAGCACGTCAGTAGCCATGATTTCTTCAACAGCACCACAGGAGCTAGGAGCCAGGAGCTGAAGAAAGTATAAATCCACCACACGTCATTCAACGGTGAACATCAGAACCCAACAAAGTGTTAACACATACATCTGTTCACTCGAGCAGCCAGAGCGCCGGTAATTCGCCCTTCTCAAAAAGCAACATGAAGTATCTAGCAATCATATCTTTCCTTCCAGCAGCTTTCGCTGCACCTATAAGTGGTCGCGATGCAGATTTGCAGCTACCCCGAGGCTGGACAGCTATCAACGCGATTGAGGTTGCTCGGATGATGGCTAGCTCGCCCGCCGACAACATCCTCAGCAAGCGCTCCCCAGGCAGTGTAAGTTTACCTCTGAAGAAGACTATGCGCAGGGTCTAATAGTCATGGCTCCTTGAACAACAGGTATATATGTGTACCGAGCCAGAATGGGCTGGCGAATGCGCACGTGTGGCCATTCCCATCTCGTATACATGCCAGGTCATTCCGGCGCCGTTCACGTACAATCTTGGTTCCATCGGGCCAGATCGTGGAGCTCTCTGCCGCATAACTACGTGAGAGCAAGGAAATCCGCCACCCTCTCTTCCCTTGTTCCTAACGTGTACCACAGAGTATCGAGCCAGTCCAGCTGCGACGCACACGGCGATATCTTTGTCGAGTTCCCTGGAGTTAGAAACTTATTCAGCTTCAAGGAGCAGAACTATGGCAAGGATGCACATCACATCGAGTGTCAGGAGTGCACTGCTTGCCAGGGCGAAGAGTGATGGCCAGCCTTCTAGCAAGGCTATATAATGGATGGTGTGCTGCAGCGTCGACACCAGTCTACGCATGCAGATCCTGGGCCCAATGTCATTCATGGTGGGAACTGGGAATAAGGGTAGAGGAAGACAGGACATTACAGTAACGCGATGATGCTGAGCAACACAAAGATTTACTCGAGCCTTGCGTCTCCCAACCGGCTGCTACGTCAAGTCTGCTGCAACAAGCATTTGGGAAATCTGGGGTAGCGCAGTTCACCCCGCATGAGCAACAACCTGCTTCTTGTCTTCCCCACGTCCCATGTTCCCCCGTCTTGCGTCGCCATCATGCAAGTCGGTCACAGGCGCTCCAATGAGCGGGCGGCGTAAACCAGAGGCCTGACGACACGGCTCCAGCGCCCCCGGAAAAGTGCCGGCTTAGATTGAAATAAACCATCAACACCGCCAGACCAGCCACCTCGAAGGAAGGTGATCGACGAAGCTTGGGCTGCTAGCCCACCGCGACTACAACGTCCCATTGTAAGCTTCCTCGCGTCTGCGGCCAAACTACCCCCGAGCTGGTTCCTGCCGAGATGGAATGCTGCGAGTTGAGGGAGAGCTCTCGTCACTCAGACCGTTGTTCCACCGGCGGCAGAACACCACGTGCTAGACGCACCACTCAGGATGCATTCTTGTCCACGGTTCCTTGATCTGCGCGCGACCCGAGGCGGGGCGAGATGTTACTGTGCCAGGAAACGCTTAAAAGCCTGGAGAAGCGCTCGATGAAACCAAGCGCGCACTCCAGCGTTCGGTCTCGTTTCTCACCAGGTCCTCTCATCTTCATCGCCACCATGATCCTTCCCACAAGCTCCCTTGCGGCGGTGGCCTGTGTCCTTCCGTTCGTTTTGGGTACTCCCCTCTCGTACGCGACGACCAACACAACCAACACTACGGCCCCCGGTCCTGATGCCGACGGCAAATACTGGATCTCCAGCGAACACCTCCGCGCCGCCTTTGTCCCCTACGGCGCTTCCATATCAGACCTCATCGTCCGCGACCGCAATGGTGTGCCGCGGGACATCGTCGCCGGCTGGGATAACGCGACGTACTACACAGAGGATCCCGTGCACCCGAACTTTGGCAATGTTCCCGGTCGCTACGCCAACCGAATCCGCAACAGCACGTTTGATATTGACGGCGAGACGTTCCATGTGAAGCCCAACGACAACAAGACACCCGAACACCCCGAGGGTCTCAACACGCTGCACGGCGGACCCGATGGCTGGGGCTGGCGCAACTTCACTGTCGCCGCGCACACCAAGAACAGCATCACCTTCTCGCTCGTCGACCCGGCCGGCAAGGAGGGCTTTCCCGGCGAGGTCATCTCGTACGTGACGTACACCCTGCGCGGTTGGGACTGGGACATCTCCATGGTGGCCGTGTCGACCACGGCGCGCACGCCCATCATGCTGAGCAGCCACACGTACTGGAACCTCGACGGGTTCGCCAATGAGGAGACCAGCTCGGCCGACGACCACGTCCTGCACCTGCCCTACAGCGGACAGCGCATCGGGGTCGACGGCATCCTCATCCCCACGGGCGAGGTGGTCGCCAACGAAAAGGGGTCCGTCAACGACTTTTGGTCCGCGCCAAAGCCCATGGGCGCCAACGCCACGAGCGACGAGCTCGAGGGCAACTGCGGCACCGGCTGCACGGGCTACGACAACTGCTACACCGTCAACCGCGAGGCGCTCGGCAACTACGACTGGCGGTCTTCGGGCTACGTCGCCCGCTTGTCGTCGCCGTGGTCCGGCATCGCCGTCGAGGTCTTCTCGGAGCAGGAAGCGCTGCAGGTGTACAGCTGCACGCAGCAGGACGGATCGATCCCTCTCAAGAAGACGCAGGGTACCGACGCCTTCCCGCGCATCATCCCGCGGTACGGCTGCGTCGTCCTCGAGGTGCAGGATTGGATCGACGGTATCAACCACCCCGAGTGGGGAAGGGAGAAGAGGCAAGTGTTTGGCCCGGAGGATGGACCCTATGTCCTCCAGGCGCGGTACTCCTTCAGCGTGGACAAGGCGTGAGGTCGCGTACGCGAGTCGTGGTATAAAGTGGTTGATAGTATTTCGTAGCGTTAGAGAGGATAATGGCAAATCATTCCATCCCACCGCGGGTGATTCGGAAGAATGAATCAAACTTGGCGTAAGTCATCTTGCCTCGCCTCGGTCAGCTCACCGAGCCCGCCCTCCTCGAGACGGGCATCTCGCGTTACCGCTGACTCACCAAAGCCACCCAGCGCCTTCGCCTTGAAGCTGCCTTGTATGTCGATACGAGAGAAGCTAACATTGTCCTCGCAGCCGGCTCGCGCATCACCGCGCCGAATGCAAAGTACGTCTTCGGCTCTTCTTCCTTCGTCTCCATCTCTGAACGCCAGCGTCCGCCGGGGTGTCTACGCGGTAAGCCGCGCCATCGGTGTCCCTTGATGCCCCACCCCACATTGCGCAGCCGCGATCCAGTCCGGCCGGTGGAAGGACGCAGGCGCCGAACGGAGAAAAGGAAAAGACACACGACAGATACAAGGACCGTCGCGAAGGCCATGAAAGCAAACTAGACTGAGAGCCGCGCCGAGCGACTTGCCCGGTACATCGACACAGCACACACACACACACGCGCGCGCGACCAACGATGCTCAGCTGAGCGTCGGTACCTGACCAGACCAGACGGTGCCAATCAGCGGGACTCGTGTCGCCCACTCGCCGTAGAGTTTCGTGTCCCCGTGTCAGACCAGCAAGTCACCCGCCCACAATACGGTCGCGAGGTAGGCCCAGCCATCTGACCTGCTTCGTTGTGGCGAGTCGCATGTCAGGGAACAGGTTAAGATTCATCACAAGGACGCACATACTCTGACACCAATCATGATCGTTACAGTGGCTTCTCCCACCTATTAGGTATGGCTGGGCGAAACCACCCTTCGTAGATACAGCCCATTTACGCTAGGTACCCTGATCTCCTACCATCATGACCACAGCCACAGACCAATGGCGGCTCTAGAACAAGTCGATGCGAGATCCATATGTACGGTACCATGGTCCTTCCAATTGCCCTGCCGCGCGCCTTGCCTGCCCCCGCCTCGCGGCGTCCAGCAAGACCTCCAAGCTTGCCAGTCTCCTGTCGTGTCCAGCCCGCAGTAACCCAGTAAGAATGAAGGCCTTATGTTTTGTTTTTGTACATCTGGTGGCGCATGCCCATTTCCTTTCCCCTTGCCATCTGCTGATGGCCATGATGTCGATCTTTGTCGTCCCAGGACGTCTCTTCCCTAGTTGCGATTTCTGACAAAGGAAAATGCCCGGTTTGGACGAGCCGCTGTGCTTGTGCGGAAAAGATGAAATCGCCCGATTCAGTCTATAAAATAGGGGTATTGTCGGAAACCGATGGTGAAATGATGGAAAATAGTAAAAAAAAAAAAAAAAAAAAAGAGTGGATGCGCGCTCAAGCGGATCGACTGTCAGGCGAGATGGTATCGAATGTTGTGAGTCGAGAATGGAACCCTTCTTGTGGTTCCTGAGATGAAGGCCATGCCGCCAAGTAGAAGAAAATCCAGAAGCAACAGAAAATCAATAGCCGTCCCTAACCAGACGACTAAGTACCAACGTGGTAGGCATCCGGCCGCTCCCCAAACTCCTTGCAAAATGCCGAGAGGTAAAAACACACAAGACTTTTTGTTGCTGAACATGCCGTGTAACCATGTGAAAAGTTCCTCCCAGAAAATAAATCATCCTTTAGAATCGGTTGCCGGCAGCCCAAATGCTTGCAGATGCCGAGGCTGCCCACTCGCTTTCCTCATAGGGGGGCGTCGGCCACTTGTATTCGGCGTTGCGGTTCTTCTTGAGGTCAAGAGGCTTAGGCGTCAATGCGCCGTCGCCAAAAGCCGCCGCATTGCCGCTGCCGGATGGCGACGGTGTAGGGTACGGATTGGCGATGCCAATGTTGCTGGCCGATTGCCGTAGTCCCGGCTTGCCATCCTTCTCCATACGCTTCATGGCCCGATGCGTTGAGTTAAGAACCTCGTCCAGCAGCTCGTCTTCTTCGTCAGGAGCTTCGTACTGGTGTACACCTTGCGTGGCTTGAGCGCGACGAGTGCGGCTAGAGATGGGACCACCACTGCGCGCAGCCATCATCAGGTTATCGACCGAACGTGGCTGGCTGTGCTTTGGCAACGAGTGATGTCTCTTGAGGTTGTTGGTGGGTGACGCGTGTTGAGGGGGCACAGGTGCCTGCAATTCGCGATGCTGCTGGACATCTCTCAGAGCCCTGTCAAGCGACTCATAGGTTTCGGCCTTGGGCGGCGGCGGTGGAGATTGGTCAATCACCATGGAAGACCTGTTGCTGTTCCAGGGTCCACAACCAACCTGGCCCTCAATAGATTCATGCGTTGGCGAGATTGGTGTCTGATGCCTTCCGGAGAATCGTCGAGCACGCTTCCGCAGGTGAGAGAAGAAGCCCTCCTTCTGACCGCTCGGTGGAGAAGCGAGTCCAGAGTTGCCGTTGAGGGCCCGCTCAGCCTGCTGACGGTGGATCTCCGCGTAGTTGTTGGTACTGGACGCGACCGACAGCTGTCGGCTGACCTTCGCAGGCTTTCCTTCAATCTGGACTGCCCGGTGGCTCCCATTCGCGTAAGCATCGTTGTACGAGCCGTTGCTGGCCTGTGCCGTGACAGCGTCGGACAGCGGCGAGATGGGCCTGATGGTAGGCAGGATTGGCATTGGCGCAACGTTGGACGGACCATTAGTCCATGTGCTTCGCTTGCCTGCAGCAGGCCGGGTCTTCGTGACGGGGACTTCGTTCGTTGTTGATGCATGGACCGGGGCGGGCCGAGGAGCTGAACTATCCTTCGCCGCGAGTTGGGCGGTTGAGATATCGGTCGTCTCGGAACGTCCGATGAGAGATTTGCTTTTTTCACGACGGCTTAGACGAGGTAGGCGTCGACGCTGTTGAGTCTTTGCCACGGCCAAGGTCTGATTGCTTCCTTCCCAGAATCCTCGAAGCCGAAGACCGAGGGCGAAGAGGGTCGACGGCGTCGATGAAGTAGTCATGAGCAAGCGCCTGGGCAGAAGTGGGCCTGTTCTTGGGATCCCACATCAGGCACCAGGTCACGAAGTGACTTAGCTCTCGAGGCCATGTTGGCGATTGGAGAATCGTGTCGAGAGCATGTGGCGCCATCTTGGGGAAAGAGAATCCAAGCTTCCCGGCCAGCCGAGTACCCTCTCGCCACTCACCTCCGCCAACACGACCACCGGATTTGTTGTACCAGTTGCCCGGGCTGCCCATGATCTCGCATACCCGCCAGACCTGGTCCACCTCGTTTCCGCCGGGGAACAGAGGCTTCAGTGTGGCGACCTCAACGGCCATGGCGCCGATGGCCCAGATGTCAACAGGCGCCGAATACTCGCCGGCCCTCAGCAGGACCTCGGGAGCACGGTACCATCTCGTTGACACGTACGTGGTGTACGCAAGCTTTGAGTGCGTTTCGCGAGCAAGACCAAAGTCGGCAATCTTGACAGTGTAGTTGGGAGGTGTTGACGGAGGCGTAACAAGGGCGGAGTAACGACGGAACGATGTGACGGAAGAGTCCTGGTGTCCCGACGTGGTGACCAAAATGTTCTCGGGCTTAATGTCACGGTGGAAGAAGTGGTGAGCGTGAATATGCTCCAGACCTTGCATGATTTGGAAAAGAATGCTCTTGACGCTGGCATTGTCGAGGACCTTGTGGTCACGCGCCTTCATGAGCTGATATAGGTTGCCCTCCATGTATTCCATGGCAATGTGAAGTTTCTTGCTGTAGGGATCGAGGAAGATGTCGAGAGCAGGAACGAGGTGGGCGTGGGGAGCAAGGGTGCGAAGAAAGACGACCTCGCGAAGCTCCAGACATGCGCTGAAAGACTCAAAGTTCTTCTTCATCGTCTTGATGGCGACCTACATTAGATTGGTTAGAGGGACAACGAAGGCACGGCAGACGCTTACGGCGAACGCGACTTACCACTGTGCCGCGGCGAGCCACATGGGCACCAGCGCTGCGGACTCTGGCGAGAGCCACGCTTCCAAAGCTGCCATCGCCAATTTCCTTCAGGACCTCGAATCGGTCCTCCAACGCAACCATGTGGGCGCTATGGGAGGACGACCCGCGATGGGTCAAATCGTGTGCAACAGTCATTTCTGATTGGGAATCTGACGAATGTGATTTTTTTTTAAGTGTCGGGCTTCTCAGCCAGGACGGGTGCCTCAGCTCAAAGGCTGTAAGCGGGTCCGTTCCAATTGCTGCGGCCTGTTTAGGAGCTCCTTGAAAGAGCTGGTTTCGATTGCCGGAGCATCCAGGTCCAGCGGTTGTTCAATGTCCAAGATGAACGAGACGGTTTGTAGGCGAGTGATGGATTGTTACGATCGAACGTCGAGAAGAGCGGAGGTGCGAAAGTCGTATGGCTGCGATGGATTGGCAGAGAGTATGTGGATGGGAGATGGTACGCTGGAATGCACTGCTGAGGGAGCGAAATCAGGGACTGATGAATGGGGGCTGGTGACAAGGAATGACTGAGGTGAGTGAGTGATG